>NW_026691064.1:0-300000 GCF_020826845.1 Diceros bicornis minor | reverse complement strand
TAATGTTTCAAATGGTTATTCTTAAAAGGAACTACAAATCAAATATATTAAACTTGTTGATACTTTAAACTTGTTGATACTTTTAAGTTACTCCTAGTTTCTGCATATTTTGGGTTCACTTGATTATATCCAGTCTCTAAAGAGGTTTCTATCTGTTTTAAGAATATGGTACCTCTTTAAAAGACATAGTGAGTGAAAAAAGCAGGTAAGAAATATACTGTATGCTCACAGAGAAGGGTCTAGAGGCATACACATCAAAATACTGGTTGGCTATCCGTCAGAGATTGGCAAACTCCAGCCCTCTAGATTTGGCCTGTGAGCTAAGAATGGTTTTTACTTTTTTTTTAATTTTTTATTTTTAAAGGAAGATTAGCCGTGTGCTAACATCTGTGCCAGTCTTCCTCTATGTTGTATGTGGGTTGCCGCCACAGCACGGCTGACTAGTGGTGTAGGTCTACGCCTAGGATCCAAACCTGTGAACCCTGGCCACTAAAGCAGAGCATGCCAAACTTACGCACTATGCAGGGGGCCGGCCCTGGTTTTTATATTTTTAAAAGGTTGTAAAAACGAAATAAAACATGAAAGAATATGCAACTGAGACCCTGTGTGTCCCGCACAGGCTAAAATATATATATTTACTATCTGGCCCTTTGCAAAAAACATTTGCCAATCCCTGGTCTAGGTATGATTGGGATTATGGGTAATTTTTATTTTTAAAATGGTTTGGTGAGTTCTTTTTTTATTTAGTACTTGTAATATTAAAATGGATCTTGCTTTAAAAAAAGCTATAATGTTCGTTTGGCTGGAAAAAAATTACAGGGTTTAGAGTAGACTTGTTTAATCTTTACTCCTTTTGTTGCAGCACGATGAACTTGCAGATAGTCTTCCTTGTGCAGAAGGAGAGTTTATCTTCCTTTGTCTTAATGTTCTTCGTGAGGTATGTAGCAATAATCACTAGAATCAGCGCTCTAAAGCAGAGTGCCGTTTCATAGCTTTAATGGCAGCATTCCTTTTTGGTTGTAGTATTTGGAAAGAGAGCTCACCATGGCCAGCCTACCGTTCACATTTGATGTCGAGAGGAGCGTTGATGACTGGGTCTTCATGTGCTTCTTTGTGGGAAATGACTTCCTTCCTCACCTGTTGTCGTTAGAAATTTGGTATGTGTGTTTGTGTGAGTTTTTAAACTACTGTTGCAGCCTTCTTGCTTACAGTGCGTACTGGTCCTAATACATAACGTTTGTTTCCTGGTGGCAGGGAAGGTGCAATTGACCGTTTGGTTAACATATACAAAAATGTGGTTCACAAAACTGGGGTGAGTTCATTCTTGAATAATTTCAAAACAGAAGTATTTGCTTTTATAAGAAGATCATTTTACATGTATTTCATCACTTACAGGGTTACCTTACAGAAAGTGGTTATGTCAATCTGCAGAGTACAGATGATCATGTTAGCAGTTGGTAAAGTTGAGGATAGCATTTTTAAAAAGAGAAAGGATGATGAGGTAAAGTGTTTCTATTGCAGTAGCTAAATCGCTCCTGTCTCTAATAGGCTATGATGATCCTGTGATTGTACTTTTAACCTCTTTGAGTGCATTGTTATATTATTATAGTGTGTCAAACGCCAATGTAATCATGAGTGGCCAGTGCTTTGATTATTTTATAAAGGCTGTGATGCTTGCTGTGTGGAACTATGTATTGCACACTGTGTGAATTGCACTGTAATTTTTTTCTCTCTTCATAATCCTGATTAAGATAAAAATCCAAACACATGTCTGATCAACAGGATGTGAAATGAGGGTTCCAAGACTGGAAGAATGCTGGGAATGAACTAGTGGATGCCATGTTTTATAGGAAATGTTTATGCTGTGGAAGTCAGGTGAAGACCTAGGAACTCTGTACTCTGGTAGTGGAGGGTAGGGGCCTCTGGGTTAGATAGCATCAGTCTAGGCAGAGGGTTGCAGCTCTGAGTAAGCAATTAAACATGAAAGAAAGAAATAAACTAATAAAGCACTTGGAAATTGATGACATATGATGGAGTGAGTGCTTAGGTGAGAAGTCCAGTCTGGCTTAGGCAGTTGGGAGTGTGGTTGGGCCGTTCATGAGACAGCAAGCAGTGGGGGTAGAGCAGGTTGGTGTGAGGACAAGGTGGAAATTGAGTTTCTTTTGGAGATACTGAGTTGGAGGGGTCACAGGACACCTGAGAGGAGAAAAGTCCGTGAAGCAGTTAGATGGATACGTGTAAAGCTCAGGGCAGAAGTCTTTTGGAAGGAGATTTGAGAACATTAGCAGAATACTTCACGTCATGAGTGTGAAGTTGAAATCCCTGGAGTTTTGTATGGAGTTCAAGTGCCTCCAACAGAAACCTTAAGAAGCATGGATGTTAAGGAGAAAGAGGAGTCAGTTCTAGAGAGGTGGGAGGAAATCCCTGAAGAGATGAGAAGCCACTGGTGCTGCCGGAGGCGTCAGAGTGAGATAGGCCCCTAGTCCATGGCCAGGGGTTCAGAGGTCCTGAAGAGTTAGTGGGGTGGAGGGACAGTAGCCTGGAGGCAGAGTAGGTTGCAGGGTGATTGTGCAAGAGTGGCAAGGGAGGCAAGCAGTGGGTAAAATGAGCAGATAGTAGCTTTTTAGAAAGAGAGTGAAGGAAATCCTTTTAGAAACTGATTTTATAAAAAGTCATATGGCTATTTTGAGCAAATAGCAACATAATAATATTGCTACATTGCTTCATTATCTCCTAACAGATTAAAACATGTCATTGCATCTGACAAGATTTTATATTTTCTTCAGCTTTGTATGCTATAGCTAGTGATCTCTTTTTTAGAACCTTGGGTACCATTTTATATACCAGTGTGAGTAGACTGTAAGTGTTCTTTTTAAAGCCTTTGGTACTTGGTAATCTTCTGTGATGGCAAGAATTTTTCACATGTAAAATTTAAATAGCATAACTGACTTTGTCTAGGATATCAAATGTCTATCAGGACAGCCATTTTTAACTAAGCCTTCAACAATTCTGGTGTCTCCACCTGACCTGCTGCCATTTATGCTTAAGAAAAAACTACACGTACGGTGTAGTACTTGGTGTAAAAGCCTCACGTTAGAACAGTCCTTTTATGTGGTTTTAGGTTACTCTGTACTATTAAGTATTGGTGATATTTGCCATTAGAGTGGGATGTATGGGATTTGATAGATACCAGAGTGCTTCAGGTTTGAGTAATAAAGTTTCCAGCTGGCCTGGCAGAGAGGGCATTTTAAAGCTTTGGATCGTTTTTGGTATCCCTGACATCATATGATGTTTGTCAGCATGGTTGGACATCGGGGAAATTTATGAACCCTCAGAAATTCAATATAATAGTATCTAGGTGTGTGTATTTTCCCAGGAAGTGTGTCTCCGGCTTTTGACAGACTTCCAAAGGAGTTCATAGCACACAAAAATTAAAGATCAGTCAAGTCCAACCAGGTGTACCTATTTTGCTTATGTGTAACTACCACCCTTAGAAATAGGTATTTAACTGACCAGCAGAATACATGGTAAAAGAGGAATACATCAATATTTATTATTAAAATTGAGCAGTTAGGTCAGAAATATGATGCTTTTTATGTTATGAGCTTTGATGTTTGCCTTTTGTCCTGCAAATCTTCTTCATTTATTCAGCATATATTTATTAAGTGTTTACCGTGTGCCAAATAGTATTCTGAGTGTTACTGATACAACAAAAAACAAAAGAAAAAAGCAGACAAAAATTCCTGACCTCATGGAGCTGATATTCTTCCGCGGGAGATGGACAATAAACACAAAAACTGAGTAAAGTGTGTCATGTGTTAGAGAGTGATAAGTGCTGTGAAGAAAAAAGCAGATGAGGAAATATCTGGGAAGGTGGACGTGAGGACATTGCAGTTCTAGAAAAGATGACTAGAGAAGGCCTCACTGACAGATGACTTTGAAGGATATGAGGGAGTAATCATGCAGGTGTTTGCAGGAAGAGCATTTCAGACAGAAGGAATAGCCAGTGCAAAGGCTCTAGGGCAGGAGCTTACCCAGGATGTTCACGGAACAGCAAGGAGCCAGTGTGACAGGCACAGAGGAAGCAGAGGGAAAGTAGTAGGGGTAGGAGAGGAGGTCAGAAAGATGGTGGAGGGCCAGATCTGGTAGGACCCTATAGGTCATTATAAGAACTTGAGCTTTCACTCTGCATCAGTGAAGGGTTTTGAGTATAAAAGTGACAAGATCTGACACATATTATAAAAGGATCACTCTAACTGCCCTGTTGAGACTAACTGTATGGAGGCAAAGATAGAAACAGTGAGCCCAATTAGGCTCTTTTGCGATAATCCAAGGGAGCCAATGTGGTGGCAGTGGAGATTGATAAGAGGTAATTGGATTCTGAACATGTTTTGAAGGTAAAACTAGTGGATTTGGCTGGTGAATTAAATGCTAGGGGTGAGAGAAGGAAAGCTATTAAGAATGACTCCAAAGCATTTTGTCTGAGCAATTGAAAAATGGTCTGAGCTGCTGTGATAAAGAAGACTGGGAGGCACAAAGCTAGGGGTGGGGATGCCATTTGGGGCATGTGAAGTTTGTACACCCAAGTGGAGATGTTGAGTGGGGAGAGGTCCTAACTGGGGAGTCATCAGCACGTAGATGGTGTTTAAAGCCGTGAGACTAGATGATTACTCCCCTGAGAGTGAGAGGTCCAAGTACTGGGCGAAGAGGAACGCCAATATTAAGGTGTTGGGAAGTTGAGGAGTGAAGGCATTCAGCAAGAGTGAAAGAGGAGAACCAGGTGAGTGTAGTGTCCTGGAAGCCAAGTGAAGAGCACGGATCAAGAAGGAAGAGTCACGGTCAGATACGGACTGAAAACTGAGTAATGGATCTCACAGTCTGTGGGTCCTTGGTGACCTAGATGAGTTTAAAGATGGGGCAAAAGCTTGGTTAAAGGAATTGGTGGTGTTGCTGTCTTAGGAGGTTTTAAGGTCGTCAGTCACCATGTGTCCAGCATTCAGCCCCTCTCCTGGCAGAAAGCACAAATTTCAGATCTCAATGGGGTGTTATATTGCAGGTGGCAGTACTGACTTGGAAGTGATGGAAGTGCAGCTGCTGGTAGAATGACAGTCAGTACAGGACCTGCTGGCCCCTGTTTCTGTCCACAGCAGCAGCCCTGGCCACCGTAGCTGTCGTCTCAGTGCCTTGATGCTCACAGAAACTTGGGCGTGGGAGGAATGCTTTCTGGGGTAAAGGAGGCCTTTGAGTGGCCCAAAGTAAGTGGGGAGTTACTTATTTGTATCTTCTCCGTATTGGTGGGCTACTTGCTCCAGGGTAAAACAGAGGTTCTTTGTTATGACTCTTGCATTCTTTCCTGAAATGATATCAAAAACTATCTGAAAAAAATTAAGAAGAATAATTAAAGTGTATCTAAACTCAATTTAGAATGCTCTCTGTCTATCTAAAGTTCTGATAAGCAGCACTTTGAACATATAGTCCATTGCCTAGTTTAATTAGTTACGTTTCTGGGGTCTTCCTTTAAAACTTTGTCTCCCAAATCATTCCTGGTAATGTTTAACTCTTACATTTTTGTGTAATTATTTGACAGAATATGTGGATGTTATACTTTTAGGACAGTTTTAGAAGACGACAGAAAGAAGAAAGAAAGAGAATGAAGGTGAGTTTTAATTCATTTCATCAGATTGGCAATAACATACATTTACAATTTGGGAGGAAGATAGCTTTTTATTCCTTATCCAGTAGTTTGTTAGGGACGTAATGTCTACCCAGCTGCCTCTTACCTGGAGAAAGAATGCTGGTGTCACTTTTAAAGAAGTCCTTTCTAAGCTCTAGAGTCTGAAGGGATACACTTGATGGGCCAGAGGGGCCGGGTAGCACTTAGCTATTTGAATTTTTTATGGTAATTGGGTATTGTTTTTGTAATAAAAATAGTTAGCTCTTTGTATCTTCTTGAAAGTTACCACACTCTGTCTATATCCTTGTCAGGTTACTCTTCCTAGAACACAACACTCGAAACTTTGTTGTTTCTCTGCTCAGAAATTACCAGTGACTCCTTAGTTTCCGCAGAATCCAGTTCTGTCTTAGTCTGGCGTGCAGAGCATACTATGATCTGGTCAAGTTCTCACCCTGCTTTCCCCAGTTGTCTTCTAAATATAGCAAGTCCCTCCTGACTCAGAGCATTGCCTTTGTTTGGTCCCTCTCAATGGGTTTCTGACTCCACGGCTCCCTCCCATCTTACATTTTCCACGAGGCCTCCCTATTGCTTCCGCTTGTAATCCAGGTTGAGCAGTCCTTCCTTTTAACTCGAGTGCTTCTCGCTTGTGATATTTGTTTGCTTAGTTAATTGCATAACACTTTATAGTCACTTAACTTCTTAAGTTTTTGTTTTTCTTGTTTTCCTTACTGGATTTTAAACAAATGGAGTTTGGGGACCACCTTTTATTATTATATTTTATTAGAATCGAGCAATTTCAGGAACCTATAAGGGAGAAAAGTAGAGTTATTGATTGTTGCAGGTGGGTTCAAAACCACTTAGATAGGGAAGGGCATGTTTGATGTCTACCTTATATATTATTATTTTCTTTCAGTCAGTGTCTGTTTAAAAAATATCTTTTATCAGTCAGCCATGACTGTCACCTACTGTAGCTATAATCATAGCTCTAACTAATTGGAAACAAAGAGTTAAATTCCATCAAGGTGAAGGATAAATAGAAGTTGTATTTCCTAAGTATAAATCAAACTCTTGGCTTATTTTTTTACCTTAATAGTTATCTTTATTTGCCTAAAATTGTGTCTTGCATGCGTTTTGAAATTGTAAGTGAACATAAGGGAATAACCTAATGAGATTTGAATAGCTTCTGTGTATCAGAAAAGTGTATTATATGTACTTTTATAGCAGAGTTATTAAATATTACAGACTATTGTTTACAGGGTGAGTTACCATCAAATCAAACTGTAGACAACCCTGTAATGTTAACGGAAATCCATTTCATCTTTAAAGAGCTTACAGCAGGGACTCTTTTCCATTGCCTTCATTTCTTCCTGTCATCTAACTGTGTTGTGATTTAATTTTAATTTCTACATTCATTTCCATTTATGTTAGAGAGATCAACCAGCTTTCACTCCTGGTGGAATATTAACCCCTCATGCCTTGGGTTCAAGAAATTCACCAGGTTCTCAAGTAGCCAGTAATCCGAGACAAGCAGCCTATGAAATGAGGATGCAGAATAATTCTGTAAGTAACTTATTTTTATGTAGCATTGAAGAGTGGTGACTTTCAGATGCCTCTTACAGTTGTGTGTGAATTTGATCACTTAGCCTGGCGTTGTTTTGTTTTATAGTTTTTCTCAATTTCTTTTGCCTTGAGATATTTTTAACTCTGTTAAATCCTTATTAATATGAAAATATCTAAATGATGTGAAAGAAAAGAACATACATGTAAATGTGGATAGCTAAGTGGCTGCAGTGTTTCTCTAATGCAGTCGGGCCACAGTGCTTCCTGCTTCCCCAAAGGTACTGGGTGGTGATGGTGCCAGAAGCATGACAGGACATCCAAATGTCTCATAGCTAGAGCAAGAGAAGAGGGTGGTTTTGCTGCCATATTTCCCCTTTTCTCCCAGGGATCAGTTATGGGCATTTTGCAGAGTAGTATTCCTCAGTTTGTCAAATACAGGTACTCCTCACTGCCTACACTCTCCCTCTCCAACTCAGACGTGGAATATATCTGAATACATATTTTAAGGTAGCTCTCATTATCCAAATTTTTTTTAGAGCTCTTTTTTCGTTGCTGGGAAAGATTTGCCCTGAGCTAACATCTGTTGCCAGTCTTCCTCTTTTTTTCCCCCTCCTCAAAGCCCTAGTACGTAGTTGTATATTCTTGTTATAAGTCCTTCTAGTTCTATGTGAACCGCCACCTCAGCATGGCTACTGTCAGACAAGTGAGGTGGTTTTGCGTCCGGGAACCGAACCTGGGCTGCCAAAACGGAGCGCGCCAAACTTTTTTGTGAGGGAGATCAGCCCTGAACTAACATCCGTGCTAATCCTCCTCTTTTTGCTGAGGAAGACCGGCTCTGAGCTAACATCTATTGCCAATCCTCCTCCTTTTTTTTTTCCCCCCCCCAAAGCCCCGGTAGATAGTCGTATGTCATAGTTGCACATCCTTCTAGTGGCTGTATGTGGGACGCGGCCTCAGCACGGCCGGACAAGCGGTGCTTCAGTGCACGCCTGGGATCCGAACCCGGGCCGCTAGTAGCGGAGCGCACGCACTTAACCGCTAAGCCACGGGGCCAGCCCTGAGCGCGCCGACCTTTAACCGCTAGGCCATCAGGGCTGGCTCGGTTGGTCCCTATTTATAAACTCAGGAACTGAATGGATTTGCCTCATGGTATTCCTCCTTATTTGAACGTTGTAATCCAGACTGCAGAAGCAAATCATCTCAGCCAGCAAGGCTATGCTCTGTTCAGTAGCTTCTTGTAATAGCAGCAGACCATGAGCTCAGAGCACCCGGCAGGGCAGCAGCAGGGGTAAGGGAACAGACCGTGAACTAATGTACACAGACAAAAGGTAATCAAAGCTATTGCTTATTTCAGGCTGGTAGGCACGAGAGAAAGAGAGAATGTTCTAGAGGGAGGAAAGATGTTATATAAGGTACAGTATCCTATGTAAACTTTTGCTATGATATATCCAAGGAAATTACATAAGTTGGGATATTTAAATTTCATTATTCTAATAGTTATCCTATTGATGCTCAAATCCTTTATCACAAGGCAACCCTATATGTGAAATTTTTGCCATATCATGAGACTGGTTGAATTTATATTCCCATAAATTCACACTTAGAAGTTTTAGGACCTTAGATTTGGAATTTGGAAACAGATTTTGCATCTTCTGAGAGAAGCGGCTGGGGTTTCTGTTGTGTTTTTTGGTCTGTTTTTCCTTTCTTGTCTTATTCCTTACACCATTAACAGAGTGGGATATGGAGAGTCAGTGAAAGGTTTTGCAGTGAGATTCTTGTGTAGAATGGAAAAAGCTGATGTCCATCATTTAAGATTATAGTGACTACCGTCCTCACAGAATGAACTGCGAGTGACTAGTATTGCTAAGACCACGTTGATGATAAAATGCTTTTTTCTTAATCTCAGGGAGGCAGGTAGGTTTAAACTTTGCCAGCTATGATTGCTTTGAGAAAGATTCCAATATTCAGGCTCCACAGGATTAGACTATATTGATTAATAATGTCTGCCATGGGAATAGGAATGGGGAGATTGGTGATTAGGTTGCTTATTTGATCCTGCCTTAATTCTCCTTGACACAGTTATTTCTACTGGAATCTTTGCATAGAGGAGTTTTCATCTAGAATGTGTTGAATTTAAGGAAATCATGAAGCCAAATGACCAGTTTATTTAAAGGAAGCCTTTACAGTTATGGATTTTTGCTGTGTTATTTTTTCTGAGCTGTTTGGGTGTGCTGGGCCCCAGTACTTGACTGGTATCTACTGATGGTCAACATGGTTAATGTTTTATTAGATAGCTTCTGTTTCCTCATAAATTTGTTTTTAAATTTTGCATTCTGAAGTGTAGTTTCATTATATTTGCGACCATTCTCAGTTTAATCAACTTTGATTGCAAAAACAGCTTTTTAAAAAGAAATTTGAATGAATTGGTATGACTCTGGTATGTTTAGGAAAGAATATTTCTGAATACTTTTGTTAGTAGAGATAGAGCAGAAAAGAGCAGCAGATCTTTAGCGTTAAAGAGCAAACACCTTCTTTTCTTCTTTTTTTCCCTTGAAGGTGTATTATTTTTGTTGTCTAAAGATAATTTATATCTTGTTTGTGAATTTGGGAAAGATTGCTTTGTTTACACCTTCTCTGTACTTAGATGATTGACAGGAACATCACTCTCCTAATTTAATCCAAATGGATTAGTGTTGTTTAAAATCTAATAGAGACGACTTCCTGAATGGTTAACCGCCATGCGCCAGGCAGGCAGCTTTGATGTTTACAGATATTGTTTCATTTACTCCTTGCTATAACCTGTAAAGAGATAGAACAGTATCGTCCCTGTTTGAAGTTGAGGCTGACAGAGGTTAAATAAATTGCCCAAGGCCATACAGCTGGTAAAGATTGGACTTGGTATTTCAGACTCAGATGTGTCTGACTGAAAATACCCATCTCATTCTCCAAGTACAACAGTGCCTTCCTGGATTTATTTTTATTCTTTGTGGTTTGTTTTTTTTTTTTTTTGGTTTTTTTTGGTGAGGAAGATTGGCCCTAAGCTATCATCTGTTGCCAATCTTCCTCTTTTTGCTTGAGGAAGATTTGCCCTAAGCTAACATCTGTGCCCGTCTTCCTCTATTTTGTATATAGGTGGCTGCCAACGAGTGTTTTAGGTCTGTGCCCGGGAACTGAACCCGGGCCGCTGAAGCAGAGGGCCCCAAACTTAACCACTAGGCCACAGGGCTGGCCCCTGTTTTCTTTTTTCTTTTCTTTTTTTTTTTTTTGATAGTATTAGCCATACAGTATCATGAATAAAATTGATATTATACATTTATTAAAGGAAAGTGTTGTGAGCTCTATGTGAAATATAGTTTTGCTTTGTTGTAACTTTTCTTGGCCTTTGTTGTGAACTACCTTCATGCTGAGGTTTTAGTTACAGTATCATTAAAATAGGCTCCTGAGTTCTTGATTTAAAAATAATTTACTTGAAATATCTAATATACTGTGAGTAACAGAAGAAAAACTTTACCATGAGAACATTTTCTGCCACTTCGGTTTTTGGTCATTTAACATTAAAGTTGCAGAACATTTTAGTTTTTGTGTGTGTGTGTGTGTGAGAAAGATTGGCTCTGAGCTAACGTCTGTTGTCAATCTTTCTCTTTTTGCTGAGAAAGTTTGGCCCTAAGCTAACATCTATGCCCATCCTCCTCTATTTTGTATGTAGGATGCCGCCACAGCATGACTTGCTGAGTGATGTGTAGGTGTGCGCCCGGGATCTGAACCTGTGAACCCCGGGCCGCTGAAGCGGAGTGTGTGAACTTAACCACTATGCCACCAAGCTGCCCCTAATTTTTTAGTTAAATATTAAAATACTTTAGGGTGCTACTATGTTCGTTGAGTTAGGTACAAAGGGAAGATAATGGTAAATTTAAAGTGGTATCCAAGTCTTTGAAATAATAAAAGCTGCATTTTTCTAAGATGACTAATAGATTTTATTTGTACAATGAATTTTAAAACAACAGGTATAAAATAGTTTAACAGATATCTGGCGGAGTCTCATTAAACTGTTGCTTTCTAGAATGGTTGTACTAGGTTGAACCACTTACATCTAACTTTATTCTCACCAGCATTGAGTATTTTATATATTAATTTATATACATATATATATATTTTTCCCCTTACAGCTTTGTTAGTTAATTGGTGGAAAGTGATCACAAATTCATAACACGAGGGAACCACCAAAGGAAGAAAATGTTCAAGTCCTATAATTAAAAAAAAAAAATCTATGAAATTAAGTTTTTCTTATTTCTTCTGAAGCAGTTTTTACCTTAATGTTCAAATTCTTTTGAGTTTAAGCGTAGGAGGCTTGGTACTATATTATTCTTTTTTGGAGAGGTAGAGTATGCCAAGATCAGTCTTTATACTTTCTAAATATATTTACCATATCTATGTAATAGCTTAAAAAAAAATGTATTACTGTGGAGCATGGTGGTAACAGTAATTGGATGTAACTTCTTATGTGAAATGAATAATTAAATCCTTCCTCTGTAATGTCATAATTGTCTACAGAGTCCTTCAGTATCTCCTAATACGAGTTTCACTTCTGATGGCTCCCCGTCTCCGATAGGAGGAATTAAGCGAAAAGCAGAAGACAGTGACAGTGAACCTGAACCAGAGGATAACGTCAGGTGAAGCCATATTTTGGTAGCACTTTGTTAGCAAATTGCTGAAATAGATGCCGTCTAATTAATGCTATTTAGCTTAGAGCAGCAGTGCCTTCAGATGCTTGCCTGTGATCTTTTTATCCACCAGTAATTAATGTGGAGGGTTAGGATAGTCAGTAAATTCCAGTGAGATGTGTAAGCTATAGCTGTTAAACCTAAGTATCTAGATTAGTATGCATGCTGGTTTTTGTCCTCCGAGCCACTTTTCCCTCTGAGACCAGGCACTAGATCGGCTAGACATGAGGTGTTTAGCTCTGTGTGATCTGAATGTTACTGTTACGAGATTAAATTTTCAAGCTGCTTAACCCAGAAAGTTCAGTTACATTTGGTTACTTGATATAGTTTGTTTTAATCATCTCAATTGAAAAGTTTCTTCTTTAAAATGAAATATGCAAAAGGCTTTCGGTTAAGAGATAAATATATTTTTAAAAACCACGAACTTGCATATGCACAACTATAGTTCATGACAGAGAAGATTCCCATTAGCTATATACTTAAAATTTATAATAGGAAAATTGGATTCTTTAATTTATACAGAAGTTTGAGATCATTATATAATAAGATTAACAGCTTCTTGTGTGATTAAATCTGGATTTGAACCCTGGGCTCAAGTGCAAAGGGCCAACAACCTCAATAATTGTAACTCATTTAGAATTTTGCAAAATGATTTATTTCAAAGTTAAACATTAGTGGTTCACAGCTCATGCTTCTTTTATAGGACGTGGATGATGTGTTTGTATTTATGATTAGAAACTTCAGAAGTGTGATGTCTGGTTCTGTATTTTCCCAACATCTTTTGATGTCAGATTCAGAGATCTGTGGTGACTTGTGATTGAGCATCTACCTGATCTGAGTTTTTATCCTCTGCTTCTGCAACTCTTGGAGTATATTTTTTGTTTTACCATGTAGCCATCATGATCAATATCAGCTTAATAGTTAACTTGATTTTTTTAGTACTTTATTGTTTAATTTTGGTGCTGAAGATAATCAAAGTAGAATTGCTTCTATCAAGAAATGCTTGGAGTTCTTAGCATTTATTTCATTAGTAGTTTCTGTAAAATAGTGATATTCAACATTATGGATAGAAGATATTTCTCCTAATTGATGTTCTGTAAATCTTTTGCGTGGGGGCAAAGTTAAAATTGGTATGGTGTAGGGGCCGGCACGGTGGCACAGCAGTTAAGTGTGCGCACTCCGCTTCGGCGGCCTGGGGTTCGCAGGTTCAACCTCTTGTCAACCCATGCTGTGGCGGCATCCCCTGTAAAGTAAAGGAAGATGGGCATGGATGTTAGCCTAGGGCCAATCTTCCACAGCAAAAAGGGGGAGGATTGGCATTGGATGTTATCTCAGGGCTGATCGTCCTCAAAAAAAAAGTAAATAAAAAAAATTGATATGGTGTATTCTGAAACATGACTGCAATTAATTAGTAAGATCTGGCACATGGTAGAAAAGAGCCCTTAATGGAGAATCATCCTGACGTTCTTGATCGTTCTTGATTTTTTTTTAGTATTCTTTGGCATCTTTAAATCTTTCAGAGATTGAGAAATGAGTACTTAAAAAAATAAAGAAATATACTTTGAGTGAAAATGTGGTTTTTCACATTGTATTTTCAGTGATTAATGAAAATTTAGTGAATTGATGACCTCCTTCTAAGTTTTACCAGAACGTGTGTGTGTGTGTCCGTGTCCTTCACTTATGCCAACAACGCTTTGCTGAATGAGGGAGAAGGCCCAAGGATAGGGAGAGTAGGTATATACTTAATTTCTGCCTGGCTTCTAGATTATTCTTTTTTAAAAAAGTAATTTAGTTGACTTTCTTTGTGTAATTTAGATATACTTTAACAAACTGAGGAACTTGAACTATATAAAATATCTTCAGTATTTGCATCTTAAAATGTAGTTTTAGAATTGTTCTACAATCAAAAAAACATGTAAAACAGTATGAAAATCTGAGCAAACAAGTGTTGTGTATCTACTTTAATAAATGGTTATTCTCTTTTTTTTTTACTGTAGTTTTGTAATGATCTTTCTAGAATCAGTGTTTGAGTTTTTAACGTTTAACTATCTTTAAGTTGATAATAAATCCTGTGAGTGGACTTTTTAGAAATAATTAAATGAAGCTATGTTAATATTACTGTTTAACTCATTTACATTTTACCTGGATATTAAGTATAAATTGATTTGGATGATAAATTGGTAGCTAGTTACTGAAAGTGTATGAATTCAACATGAACTGGCTTTGCCTGATTTTTAGGCTTTGGGAAGCTGGTTGGAAGCAGCGGTACTACAAGAACAAATTTGACGTTGATGCAGCTGATGACAAATTCCGTCGTAAAGTTGTACAGTCGTACGTTGAAGGGCTCTGCTGGGTTCTTCGATATTATTACCAGGTACAAAATGAATATTTTCCTCTAAATCTCTAGTTAATCATTTTAAGAAAATAGTTATTTCTATAATAGTGTGTGTTGTTGAGCTATATTCTGAAATTGAACCCAGACTCATATTTTCAAGCTTCCTATAAAGAAATTCATTACTTTAAATAAGATTTGTTTGTAAAGCCTTTGAAGCTCCTTAGGTGTTAATATATAAACGAAGCTAATTTTTGTTATGCTAAAGAATTTCAGCATTAAATACTGTGGTTGAGAGTACTTGGTATTTAAAATTATTAAAGTTTATTGTTTTGTTTAGTTGGAATAAAAAATAACAGAGTAACTAATACACAGTCGCTAAATGACTGAACAAAGGACAAAAGCCTGGAAAATAACTGGTAAGAATTTGAAAGGAATTTGAATGATCCCATTTCCTCCATATAGTGTAGTGATGTTACATGAAGTGCATTCTCATTGGAGTAATCTGTATCTGACTTAAAGCTTTTGATAAATGAGATGTCAGATTGGTGAGCGATTAGGCGGACATATAGGGGATTGTAGCACTGATAATACCTGGTTTCGTGCTTGGGGAGTGAAGCAGATTTGATGTGACTTGGGAATAGGTGAAGTTTGTTGGAAAGTAGAAAGTAATTTAATACACTAAGTATCAATTGTAAAATATTCTCATTTCGTGTTTTACTCTGACCCTCAACATTTTTCTCCCCAAAGCTCCCAGTACCTAGTTGTATATCCTAGTTGTAAATCCTTCTGGTTCTTGTATGTGGGACACCGCCTCAGCATGGCTTGATGAGCGATGAGTAGGTCCGAGCCCAGGATTCAAACCAGCGAACCCTGGGCCGCTGAAGTGGAACGTGTGAACTTGACTGCTGTGCCACTGGGTCGGCTCTGACCCTCAGGATTTTAATTCACTAGGCGCAGAGTCAAAACTCATTTCAGGAAGGCTTCTCTTTTCTTTGAGTATAACTTACTGTTTTTTCTTTTTGATTGGTTTACTTAAATATTTTTAAAGTAAAGAGAAAGTTGTCACATGAAAATATAATAGGGAATTGTAAAATGAAACTTTTGGCTCTGTTACTCTCAGTCACTCTTCTAGTGATGTCCCTTACCCACCTGTACACTCAGTGAGTGTCAGCTGCAGTTGTTCTTCATTTTATGTGATGATAGCAGCTCTCGAGTTGGAAAGAAATGTCACCAAACACATTTTAAGGATAAAAATCTTCACCAAATTGTGTTTGTTAGTATAAAGTTTGGTATTAAGTACTGATTATTAAAGATGCTTTGCAGTATTTTTTAAATCAAGGAGCCGTTGATACGCAGTAAAAGTTTAGATTTAATCCAAACATCTTTGAGGACTCATGGAAAAAAATTAATACATGGAATATGTACCAGAAGTCATATGTTTTATCAGTAGAATATTATAGGTTGATAGTTTAATTTTTTTTGTCTTTACCGTGTCCATCATTAACATAGATTTGTTTTTGTTGTTGTTTTCTGTTTGTTTTTACTGATTTTAGGGCTGTGCTTCCTGGAAGTGGTATTATCCATTTCATTATGCACCATTTGCTTCAGACTTTGAAGGTGTTGCAGACATGCCTTCTGATTTTGAGAAGGGTACTAAACTGGTAAGCTTGAGTATTTAGAGCCATAACATTTGTAGAATTTTGGCTTAGATAAAAATTGTGTCTTATCTTAAACTTTTTTTCTTTCTTGCAGTTTAAACGACTGGAACAACTTATGGGAGTTTTTCCAGCTGCAAGTGGTAACTTCCTACCTCCATCGTGGCGGAAGCTCACGCGTGATCCTGTGAGTGTCTTAGTTTTTGAGTGTGTTGATAACTGGATTTTTGTCGTACATTTTGCTAGCACTAGTCACAATTGCTTTTGCATCTTATAGTTACAATAGTGAAGTCCAGAAACAAAGTAAAAGTATTTGGATTCTTCTGTATATTTTTTGCTACTTTTTTTTCCCTGCTTTCCTTGGCCATCAGTACCCTACCCAGTAAATAAAATTGATGTGTGTTTGGGAGAAATTCTTATAACAGTCATTTTGTTCTCAGCATACCTGTAAGTCCTTATTTTTATTGGTTCCAGCCATGTGTGGTGGGTACCAGAGCATGAAGGCTGGTTTACCTGCAGTCACCGCTGCGTGTGTTTTGTGTCCTAGCTAGAAAGAGTGACACCCAGCTGAGAAGTAGGAATTATTAGAGTTAATAAACTCTTCACTGTCTTGGGCCCACAGTCGTCAGTTCTAAAATTCTTTTATAATAAGGCCTTTTTATTTTCATCTTTTAAAATAAAATTGTGAATTTTGTTTTTACTAGGCCCGGGATTAGTGACCTGATATCTTAATAACATTTTTTAAAAGGAATGAAACTTCATTTTCTTATCAGGCCTGATAACTTGAATGAAAGTTGTATCAAATTCTTTATAACAGAAATATGTGACTTTTGTTTTGAATCTTTGCTTTTCTCCCTGATACAGGATTCTAGTATAATTGACTTCTACCCTGAAGATTTTGCTATTGATTTAAATGGGAAGAAATATGCCCGGCAAGGTAAAATTTAGACATTATTCCTTTTTGTTAAAATAATTTTCTTCTTTTGGTAAACTGTAAGCAGACATGATTTATGGGATGAAAGAATTTCTGTAAAAGATAAGTATTTTAAAGATTATATGTGAAATTTTGATATTTGTTCATCTAACCTGGGAGTAGCAATGATTAACAGTAATTTTAATAGTAGCATTTTGATAAACAGTAAATTGAGTTGAGATAGATTAATGATTATATCTTTTGTCTCCTTTGTGATTAATTAATGGGATGTGGGACATGCTCCTTCCATCAGTAGCTCATTGACACCTTGTGAGGTTGCTGAGAGTTGTAGAAACATGAAGTGTCCATGTGGAGATTCACTTATACTCCGTGGAAACTTTTGAAACAAGTATTAGAAATTTAGTTTAAATACTTGGCATTAATCATTACTTAAAGTTTATTTATTATTTACATATCTATTTTCTCATTCCTTCTGTTCACAGTTTTTGTAAGAATGACAATATAAAATTAGTACTAAATTTAAGGTACTGTTGATCACTCACCAAATGTGTGATGATGACTGAATGTAAAACACAGTGGAGAAGTCTCTCACACAGTGAGCCAACGATTATTTCACACCTAAGCCCCTTTCAGCAAATTATTTTAACCTTTTCTTCCACCATATATTTTTCTAGGATAATAAGCAGTTTGGTAAAATCATGTTTGCACTCTTTTTCTTTTATTATTCCCTGTGATGCAGATGACCAGTAAAATGACTCAAAGAGAACTGTGGCGCAAAGGGGGGTAAATAATAATTTATAAATTGAAAATCATTATTTTTTGAGATTTTAGGGTTGACTTTTGGTTATGTAGTAACAGAAATTTCATATTACTTTAATGGAATGATAATGAGAATTGCAGCCTATTGATCGGGGTTGTGTAAGTGTTGTGGTTTGTGGTCATATTTTGTTATATATCAGTGGATTGGGGCCTTAGGTTGTTTTTGAACGTGTTTTGTGGAGGATGTTTTGATTAAACTGGAAGGAGAAGAGACATAGGAGAATGGGAGGCAGTAAAGTAATAGTATAAATACATAAATAAGTAAATATATTTATGTAAGTGTTTGTTAAATAAATCCTCGCCTAGATTTTTTAAATAAATGAGTAAATGTATAAGCGTGCAGCTGACTTGCTGAGTGTGTCAGTGTGGTGTGAATCATCCAGAGGAAAAGGAAGGCGTGCACAACAGTTACAGTGTCTCCACGTCCTTGCCGAGATTTGTTATTTTCTGATTTTTGATAGTAGCCATCCTAATGGGTGTGCAGTGGTGATCACTGTGTTTTTGCTTTCCATTTTCCTAATGATTAGTGATGTTGAACCTTTTTTTCATGTGCTTATTGGCTATTTCTGTCTCTCCTTTATTATGTTGAGGTACTTTCCTTCTATACCCATTTTATTCAGAGTTTTTATCGTAAATGGATGCTGTATCTTGTTAAATGCTTTCTCTGCATCTATTGAGATGATCATGTGATTTTTATTCTTCATTTTATAAATGTGTATTATGTTGATTGATTTGCGAATGTTGAACCATCCCTGCATACCTGGAATCAATCCCACTTGATCACGGTGTATAATCTTTTTAACGTATTGTATGAGATTTGCTAGTATTTTGTTGAGGATTTTTGCATCGATGTTCATCAGTGATATTGGCCTGTAATTTTCTTTTTTTGTGTTGTCCTTGTCTGGTTTTGGTATTAGGGTAATGTCGGCTTTGTAGAATGAGTTAGGGAGCTCCCCCCCCCCCCTCCATTTTTTGAAACAGTTTGAGAAGGATAGGTATTAAGTCTTCTTTGAATGTTTGTTAGAATTCACCAGGGAAGCCGTCTGGTCCTGGACTTTTATTTTGGGGGAGGTTTTTAATTACTGTTTCCATCTCCTTACTGGTGATTGGTCTGTTCAAATTCTCTATTTCTTCTTGATCCAGTTTTGGAAGGTTGTATGATTCTAAGAATTTATCCATTTCTTCCAGATTGTTGAATTGGTTGGCATATAGCTTTTCATAGTATTCTCTTATAATCTTTTGTATTTCTGAGGTGTCTGTTGTAATTTCTCCTCTTTCATTTCTGATTTTACTTATTTGTGCCTTCTCTCTTTTTTTCTTGGTGAGTCTAGCTAAAGGTTTGTCAATTTTGTTTATCTTTTTAAAGAACGAGCTCTTGGTTTTATTAATTTTTTATATTTTTTTTTTAGTCTCTATTTCATTTATTTCTGCTCTGATTTTTATTATTTCCCTTCTTCCACTGATTTTGGACTTAGTTCTTCTTTTTCCAGTTTCTTTAGGTGCATTGTTAGATTGTTTATTTGAGATTTTTCTTGTTTGCTGAGATTAGCCTGTTTTGCTATAAACTTCCCTCTTAGAACTGCTTTTGCTGTATCCCATAAGTTCTGGCATGTCGTATTTTCATTTTCATTTCTCTCCAGGTATTTTTTGATTTCTTCTTTGATTTCGTCATTGACTCAATTGTTGTTCAGTAGCATTTTGTTTAATCTCCACGTATGTGTGGCTTTTCTGATTTTCTTCCTATAGTTGATTTCTAGTTTCATCCTGTTGTGGTCAGAAAAGATACTTGGTATTATTTCAATCTTCTTAAATTATGGAGACTTGTTTTGTGGCCTAATATGTGATCAGTCCTGGAGAATGTTCCATGTGCATTTGAAAAGAACGTGTATTCTTCGGTTTTTGGATGGAATGCTCTGTATATATCTACTAGGTCCCTCTGTTCTAGTGTGTCATTTAAGGCCAATGTTTCCCTATTGATCTTCTGTTTGGATGATCTATCCATTGGTGTAAGTGGACTGTTAAAGTCCCCTACTATTATTGTGTTACTGTCTATTTCTCTTTTTATGTCTGTTAATAATTGCTTTATATATTTAGGTGGGTGCATAGATATTTAGAAGTGTTACATCCTCTTGTTGGATTGCTCCCTTGATCATTATGTAATGCCCTTCTTTGTCTCTTTTACAGTTTTTGTTTTAAAGTCTATTTTGTCTGATATGAGTATTGCTACCCCAACTTTCTTTTCATTGCCATTTGCGTGGAGTATCTTTTACCATCCCTTCACTTTCAGTTTGTGAGTGTCTTTAGGTCTGAAGTGTGTCTCTTGTATGCAGCATGTATATGGGTCTTGTTGTTTTATCCAATCAGCCACCCTATGCCTTTTAATTGGAGCATTTAGTCCATTGATGTTTAAAGCCTTACTATAAATTCTTTAAGGACATTGTATGATTAGTTAATCCTGTATATTTTCTACAAGACACTAACTTCATACTGGGAAAATTAAGGAATCAATTTCAGGAAAGTCGAATTTTGGTCTACATAAATTAGCTTTCATGACAATACTGAAAGTGATTTCTCTGTGTAGTGCAAGTGTGATTGAAAAAATGACAATTGCATCCTAGCTGTGTACGACATAGAATTCTTGTAAAGTTGTTCTTTGGTTTGTAATTGTAGTGTTGTTTCTCTGTCTTTTTGATTCACTGTCAATATCATTACTCAAAATAACAGCAATGAAACCAACCACATTCCCATTGGGCATAATTAAGTCTGCCATTGTAGTTTATGAACATGTTACAACAATGCCGTATCTTTTACTGTTGTGATTCATCAAGTACCTGTTTATAGCTCTGTCATTTCTTTCATTATATGTTAGCTTTTGAGTAAATTTCTGTCATTTATTCTACAGCCAAGACTAACCCAGTGAGGTAGTTTGGAAGCAACCATTCTTTCAGAACTGATAGCTTGGCTTTGTTCTAAGACATTAGTTGGTGACATTTTTGCAATAAATGTTTTATTACTCTTGAGTGATGTTGTTGAAGTTTGATTAAAAGTCAAGGACCCTGTCAAATAAAGAAGGCTTTCTGTGGGGCTGAAAATAGAGTGTGTTACCCAGGAAGCTTAAGATAAAGCATAAACTCTTTCGGAACAGATTAGAATCACGTTGTGTGAGTTAAAATCATGTGTTATATGAAAGTTACAAGAAGATAAGTGTGTCTGTTTGAATGAAATGTTTGAGGACAATCAGTCTAGTGTGTGTATATTCCACAAACTCATGTTTGTGTGAAATATAAGGTTTTAGAAACTTTGTAACAATTCTCCACAGTATACATGTCAGCAACACTACTGCCTATGGATAGAAGAGAGAATGAATTCAATAGCTTTGCCTCAGGTCAGCCACCTAACACAGAAGTTGGTGATTAAGAAAACATTTTTAACATCTTACCTTTAGGAAGGATCTGTGCTAATTTCCTCATTTTTCATATCATCTTTAGATGCTGCCCAAGATGATTAATTCAGGGCTGGAAATTTAACTATGTAATTTAAAGCCATAGAGGCAACCACTGGGCTAACTCAAATAAGTAGTATAAGGTGAAGGGGAGACAGATAGATGAAGTAAGGTAGGTGCCCTCTCCTCATCTCTCATGGTGAGGAAACGAGGGGAACTTTCAGGCCTTTATAAGTAAAGAGAGACAAATAAACATATTATGAAGAAGGTAACCAGTAAAATAACTGAAAATAAAAACTGTTGAAATACCTGTTTTTAGGAGTATGGGGCTAGAAGGTCAGATTTGAGAAAAAAGACCTTACCTTTTCACTCTTAACTTTCGTATTGTTTGAATTTATTTTTTCATGTGTATCTTGTATCTTTAGAAAACAAACTCTCCTTTGTGTTTCCATTCCCCATTCTCATGGTCTATACGTTTTATATTCACATGAAGCTTTACCCAAATCTCAAATCGCTTAAATCCTTCCATCTTTTGATAAGAATGAGCCATCTTGTATGACCTTCAGAGCATTTTCACTGGGTTTTGTGCCCATGCCAGTCGTCTGGGTGGGACCGTCTACACTGTGCCTACACTGGCAGTTTGAGGGCTTATTGGAATAAAATAGCTGTTATAGAATGTGATTCCAAAGGTTAGAACAAAGATCTTCATGCAAATGTAAGAAGAAGAGAACAATCAGAGTTGTTCAAAGATGGGATAAATTACTTCGAGAGGGGCTGAAGACCTGTCACTGGAAGGTTCGGCTTAGGGTCAGTGGCATTACCATCATTCATACAGTGGAAAGTGAGATAAAATTGTGGCTGAATTTCTGCCTTATCCAGGTACAAGGCACATGCAGGGAATCTTCTCTTTTTTTCTTTCAATATGTAGAAGAGGATGTAGTGAAGAGCCTCTAGGGTAGTGTTTCTCCATGTATCATCCATAGACCCCCTAAATGAGAATCAATGTGGAATGTTTGGAAGTTTCTGGGCCCCCAAATGTACATGTGCATTCCTCAGAGCCTTTTGAGTCCTGGGAATCTTAACTTTTTTTTTTTTTTTTTTAATGTTTTAATGGTTTCTAACATTGTGAAATTTGGGGTTGTACATTTTTGTTTGTCCATCACTATATATATGACTCCCTTCACCCCTTGTGCCCACCCCCCACCCCCCACCCCCACCCCCACCCCCACCGCCCCTGGTAACCACGGTCCAATTTTCTCTGTCCATGTGTTGGTTTATATTCCACATATGAGTGAGATCATACAGTGTTTGTCTTTCTCTTTCTGGCTTATTTCGCTTAACATAATACGCTCCAGGCCCATCCATGTTGTTGCAAATGGGACGATTTTGTCTTTTTTTATGGCCGAGTAGTATTCCATTGTATATATATACCACATTTTCTTAATCCAATCGTCAGTCGAGGGACACTTAGGTTGCTTCCACTTCTTGGCTATGGTGAATAATGCTGCAATGCACATAGGGGTGCATAAGCCTCTTTGGATTGTTGATTTCAGGTGCGTTGGATAGATTCCCAGTAGTGGGATGGCTGGATCATAGGGCATCTCTATTTTTAATTCTTTGAGGAATCTGCATACCGTTTTCCATAGAGGCTGCACCAATTTGCATTCCCACCAGCTGTGTACGAGGGTTCCTGTTTCTCCACATCCTCTCCAACATTTGTTGTTTTTTTGTCTTGGTGATTATGGCCATTCTAACGGGCGTGAGGTGGTATCTTAGTGTTGTTTTGATTTGCATTTCCCTGATGATTAGTGATGTTGAGCATCTTTTCATGTGCCTGTTGGCCATCTGTATATCTTCCTTGGAGAAGTGTCTGTTCATTTCCTCTGCCCATTTTTTGATCGGGTTGTTTGTTTTTTTGTTGTTCAATTGTGTGAGTTCTTTATATATTATGGAGATCAACCCCTTGTCTGATGTATGTTTTGCAAATATTCTCTCCCAGCTGGTTGGTTGTCTGTTCATCTTGATTCTGGTTTCATTTGTCTGTTCATCTTGATTCTGGTTTCATTTGTCTTATAAAAGCTCTTTAATCTGATAAAGTCCCACTTGTTTATTTTTTCTTTAGTTTCCCTAGTCTGGGTAGGCATGTCATCCGAAAAGATCTGGGAATCTTAACTTTTAATAAGCTCCCCCAGGTGGTTCTGGTGCCCGCTAAGGTGTGAGAGTCTGTGCGTGAAAAGCAGAAACACATACAAAATTTGTGCCAGATAAATATGCTTCAAGAATGTGGCTCTTACGTGACCATCACAATGTGTGCAATGAAATAGCGTCTGGGGAGGAGAAGGTCAATGCCAAGATTTAAAAAAAAATTGTGTCCATTGTGTTTTTATAGTTTTATCTCCTCTCTTCATTTGACGTTATTTTCCTTTCACTTCATGCTATAGCGGTAGTGATGAATGCTGATGACGCAATAGTTAATCTAACCCCAGGCATTCATTTTCAGGTAATTATTTGAAACCAGAACAGCACTTAACAGCACCGACTTACCTGTTTGGGAGATTAACTAATTAAAAGCTCAAGCAAGACAGGTTTTTTTTCCCTAAACTGGTTAAGAGGAAGGAAATTAAAAAAAAGAATATTTACCTTCTGGTACTTTTCTGCCACGATTTTATAGTCTTAAAATACGGAGGGTGTTTTTGATTTCTCTGTTTTGAAAAACAGGATGGCAGATTCATATGAAATGGTGGGGGAGGCACAATTGCAAAATGAGTCATATGTATTTAGCCATATTTATTTAGAAAGATGCGGTAGATGGGGGCAATGTTTTAGACAAATTATCCAGATGATTAAGGGAAAACAAAGAAAAATTGTAAGTTTCATTAGCTAGGTATATTTTTTATACTGTCTCAAACCAATATACTTTGTGGACTGTAAATTTTAGTCCAAATTATCATTGGTCTAATAAGAGAGATTAATGAGCTGTATGCTATAGGACGAGTAATCACTCTATTGATGATTCAAAAAGAAATGCCACCATCTTGTTGTTGATACAGTGAGAGAAGATTTATTTTATTTCTTTTTTCTTTTTTTTTAGCTTGAGACAACCATCAAATCAAACCTCAGTATATTTTCCACAGTCTCACCCTTGGCCAGGTCAGTATTGAAAATGTGTCTTCCTGAGAGCCCTTGTTGCACTTGGGTGCCCGTTTACTTTTGACGCTGTGTAGAGATACATCAAAACCATCTTTTTTAAAGCAAAATCCATTTCAAACGAGTCTCCTATCTTTAAAAGTTTCCAGCCATCTTAACTGTCTAAGAAAAACTGAAATACCTGCTATGGACGGCAAGATTTTGGCTAAATTTCACAGATTATTAATCTTATGATGTTCACTCATATACTCCAGGTAGTTTGGTTGCACTTTCCCTTTTCAAATGCGCTTTTAAACTGTGTAATGTCGCTCCGCTGTCTCCGCAGAGCTGGCTGTGATATCGTTGTGTGTGAAATGATCCTGTTTATAGTTGGATGTCATCTTGTTAAATCTGGGACGTGATTAGGGGTTTTTCTGGTTTGAGAAATGTTACGATATTGTGACTATTGCCATTCATTATGTAGGTTATATCCCTTTTTTCTTTTCCTTTGAAATGAAAAGATGAGGGCTTTTAAAGTTATTCTTTAAGATGTTATGTGCTCTTTAGTAGAATCTGAAATGTAACTGTAATAAATATTCATCTGATCTACAGGACTTGCACACGGAGCTTATCACCATTTCAATTTCAAGCTTTCATTATATGCCGTTAGCACTGTCACATTGGACTGGCTCATTTTTCGCCCTTTGATAGTGACAACAAAAGATCTAGACCCGTTTTATATTTTGTAGTTATGTTCAGGCTTAGTAAAAAATCTTATAATATTCATTAATTCACGCATGCTTGTCTCATGGGGTAAGGTAACCGTATCATTTGCTTCAGTTCTCTTCCTTTTCTTGTTCAAATTCTGAAGCTCTTCTATTTCTAAATTCATTTTCTTTGGTACATCCAATTCTCTCCAGTACTCCCAGGAACAGCTGTGGGTGGTGATGGGCGATGTGTGGAGATAGTAATTCCACGCTCTGCACATCCCCCCGAGCAGCCTTATAAAACACGGGAAAGTACAGGAGAACTCTGTGGCAGATGGACTTTCAAATAGTATTCACCAAAATCTTTCCCTCTCATATCAAGAAACTTGAGCTATATACCCTACTTAGTATGCTGACATTTCACGGTTGACATCCTCCTATATTTTCCCTTTCACTTGATGGGCAGGGATGGGAATAGGGGTGCCCTTTTCAAACAAAACAAGCTTTCGTTTTTAGCATCTGTGAGTGTTGACTACAACAAATCTATTTGGCTGAATTCTACTTGTTTTCTAAATTCCTATGCTGTACACCTAATGAAGTGACTGCCAAGTGTTGGAAAAATGCTAGATAGTTCTCTAAGTGTTCCTTACCAGCTTGGCTCAACAATTGCAATATTCAAATATATATTTAGTTTAGAAATTGTTAAGAAAGGAATTTTATGCCATCTTTCCTTTCTTTTTCTCTCCAATAGTTGAGTATTTGTTTTATTGATTTAAAAACGTCACAGAAATTGGTGCTAAAAGAACTGTCGAACAGTCTGATGATATCAGATACCATGTTTAAAACATCTTGACCTTGGAAAGCATTATCTAGTTTAATTTAGGTCCTGTGCTTTGAACTTATTTTTACTTTGTACTCAGGAATAATTAGATGACCAAGCAGTTTTCCCAAATAGAAAAAATGTTTTGCCAAAGAGATAGGGAATTGCACCTACATTTTCATCTTCTTTACACAAGGCAGTTTCAAATATCAAAAACTTTCAGCAGAAATATCACATCCTTGTTCTCAGTCCTGCAGTAAATTTGGTTACGGAAAATTTAATACAGTCTGTGTGGAGAGTCTGGAGATAAGTAAGTGTGTTGTTTCCTCTTGGGTAACTCTAAATTGTTTTCTTTAAACTTGTGATTTAGCAGGTAATCCTCTAGGTGAACCTTGGCAATCTGGTTACACTGTGACGCCAGGCCCTCTGAAAACAGCAGGTGATTGGCTAGCTGCCTCACCATGTCCAGCTCTGGGCCTGGGGGAAAGAGACATGTGAACGTTTATGATGAATTTTAGTGTGAGGTTTATTTAGATCGGAAAGTAACCATGAATGGTCATAAGAGAAGTTTGGGGTTTAGGACCCATTAGTGAGTGGCAGTTTCGAAAATTTCACTTGTACAGGTAACCCCTGGTACCACCTCTCCTGCTTATTTGAAGGGGAGACAAATGCTTATGAAAGATTTAAGATTAACCTGTAGAAACAGAAAAATCTGTCCTCTGAGAAATAGAAAAGAATCTGTGATAGGCAAGGGTTCAAAACCAATGACCCTAACCATTTTGTGGCAGTAGAAAGTGGGCTTTGTTAGAAGTGATTGGGCACAGCAGGGGCAGGTTGTTATTTGTAAGAGTAGCTAACAGTTTTAGGTTCACAATTATATGCCAGACGCTGGCTCAGATGCTTCGTGTGTATAATCACATTTTATCCTTTTAACTACGTAAGGTAGAAGCTATTATTTCTTTTGTTACACTAGTGAGAGAATTGAGACTCAGAAAGATAATTGTAGAAGACAGAGTGATGGTTCCCCCAAATATGTGGTTTCCCCACATCCTAATCCCTGGAACTCATGAATATGTTGTTTTCCCAGGAAAATGAGGCTTTTCAGATGTGATTAAGGTTGAGGGCCTTGGGATCATCCTGGCTTATCTGGATGGGTCCATCCTCATCACATGAATCCTTAAAAGGGGGAGCACTTTTCCTGGCTGTGGTCAAAGATGCAGATGTGATGATAGAAGAGGGGTCAGAGAGATGAGAAATTATGGCTTTGAAGATGGAAGAAGGAGGCCATAAGCCAAGGAATTCAGGCACCCTATAGAAATTGGAGAATGCAAGGAAACACATTCTCCCCTAGAGACTTCAGACAGTGTCTTAGTTCATTTAGGCTGCTATAACAAAATACCACAGGCTGGGTGGCTTATAAATGACAGAAATGTATTTCTTATTCTTCTGAAGGCTGGAAGTCCAAGATCAGGGTGCCAGCATGGTCAAGTGAGGGGCCTGTTCCAGGTTCCAGACTTCTTGTTGTATCCTCATATGGCAGAAGAGTCTAGAGAGCTCTGTGGGGTTTCTTTTATAACAGCACTAGTCCTATTTATAAGGGCTTCACTCACATGATCTAAGCACCTCCCAAAAGCTCTGCCTCATTGATTGCATCACATTGGGCATTAGAATTTCCATATATGAATTTTGGGAGGACACAAACGTTCAGACCTTAGCAGAAAGGAACAGAGCATTGCAAATATCTTGATTTTAGTACAATGAGACCCATGTCAGACTTATAACCCCAAGAACTGTAAGATAATAAATTAGTGTTGTTTTAAGCCACTATATTTATAGTAATTTGTTATAACAACAGTAGAAAATTAAGACAGTAAGGTTATTTGTATTTATAGAAGGCCTGAGAAAGCCTCAGAATCCTTAGCAGGGCTGACAGAATGCATTTCTCTTCTGAAGCCAGTCAGTAAAGACTAGAGGAGGTGACTGCTACTACAGATGTGAAGAGAGCAACTCAATACTTGAAGAAACAATGAAAAATCAAGGAAACATGACACCACAAAAGGATCCCAATAATTTTCCAGTAACCAATCCCAAAGACATGAGTATCTGCAATTTATCTGACAAAAAAATAAAAATAGCTGGATTAAGAAAGCTCCGTGAACCCCAAAAAAACCCAGAAACACAAAACACAGAAAGACAATTTGACAAAATTAGGAAAACAATAGGGGAACAAAATGAGAAGTTTAACAAAGATAAAAAGAATAAAGAAGAACCAAACAGAAATTCTGGAGCTGAAGAATATAATGAATGAAATGAAAAATACATTACGAAACATTAATAACAGAATGGATCAAGCATAAGAAAGAGTCTGCAAAATAAAAGACAGAAGCTTTGAAATTATCCAGTCACAGGAGAACAAAGAAAAAGGATGAAAAAGAGTGCAGAAGGCCTGTGGAAACATTGGGTACCATCAAGACAAGCAATCTGCAAATTATGGGACTCTTAGAAGGAGAGGAGAGGGAGCAGGGCATGGAAAGCTTATTTAAAGAAATAATGGCTGAGAACATCCTAAATTTGGGGATAGATTTGGATATCCAAGTTCATGAAGCTTATTGGTCCTCAAAAAAACTAAACGTTAAGAGATCTTCTCCAAGATACATTATAATAAAACTGTCAAAAATAAAAGACAGAGAAAATCTTAGAGGCAACAGGAGAAAAGAAGCTTGTCACTTACATGAGAATCCCCATAAGACTATCAGTAGATTTCTCAGCAGAAACCTTATAGGCCAGGAGAGAGTAGGATGATATATTGAAAGTACTGAAAGAAAAAAACTGCCAACAAAGAATACTTTATCTCACAAAGTGGTCCTATGAACCTAATGAATACTTAATATAAGAGGAAAATTGTGACTTCAAAAACATAAAAAGAGGGAAGAGTAACAGAGTAGAGTTTTTGTATGTGATCAAAGTTAAATTGTTATCAGCATAAAATAGACTTTTAGGTCTATAAGGTATTTTATGTAAGCCTCATGGTAACCACAAAGCAAAACCTACAATGGATTCACAAAAGATGAAGAGAATCAATGTATACCACTATGGAAAATCATCAATTCACAAAGGAATACAGCAAGAGAGAAAGAAAGGAACAAGGGAAATACAAAACAGCCAAAAAACAATTAATAAGATGACATTAGTATGTCCTTATCTATCAGTAATTATTCTAAATGTAAGGGATTAAATTATCCAATCAAAAGGCATAGAGTTGGGGCCAGTTCCGTGGCTTAGCGGTTAAGTGCACGCGCTCTGCTAGTGGTGGCCCAGGTTCGGATCCCGGGCAGGCACCCACGCACCGCTTCTCCGGCCATACTGAGGCAGCGGCGTCCCACATACAGCAACTAGAAGGATGTGCAACTATGACATACAACTATCTACTGGGGCTTTGGGGAAAAAAAGGAGGAGGACTGGCAATAGATGTTAGCTCAGAGCCAGTCTTCCTCGGCAAAAAAGAGGAGGACTGGCATGAATGTTAGCTCAGGGCTGATCTTCCTTGGGAAAAAAAAAAAAAGGCATAGAATTGCTGAATGGGTAAAAAAACAAGATCCTACTATATGCTGCCTACAAGAGACTAACTTCAGAATTAAGGACACACATAGGCTCAAAGTGAAGAGATGGAAAGATATTCCATGCAAGTGGAAACCAAAAGGGAGCAGAGGTAACTATATTTATATCCAACAAAATAGACTTTAAGACAAAGATTGTAATAAGAGACAAAGAAGGTCATTATATAATGACAAATGGGTCAGATTATCAACAGGATATAACAATTATGAATATGTATATATACATCCACCATTGGAGCACCTAAACATATTAAGCAAATACTAACAGATCTGAAGGGAGAAATGGACAACAAGACGGTAATACTAAGGGATTTCAATACCCTGCTTTCAACAATGGGTAGATTATCCAGAGAGAAAATTGACAACGAAATGTTGGACTTGAACTATCTTTTAGATCAAATGGACTTAACAGACATATACAGGACATTCCTTCCCACAGCAGCAGAATACACATTCTTCTAAAGCACACATGGAACATCTCCAGGGTAGGTCACATGTTAGATCACAAAACAAGTCTTATCATTTAAAAAGATCAAAATCATACCAAGTATTTTTCCTGACCACAAAGGTTTGAAACTAGAAATCAATACCAGTAGGAAAACTGTAAAATTCACAAATATGTGGAGGTTAAACAATACACTCCTGAACAACCAATGGGTCAAAGATGAAATAAAAAAATATATTGAAACAAACAAAAATGGAATAACAATATATCAAAATTTATTCCCATAAATTTTGCAGCAAAAATTTAAAAAAAAAATTGCAGCAAAAGCAATTCTAAGATGGAAATTCATAGTGATGAATGACTATGTTAAGAAAAAATAAATATCTCAAATAAACAACCTAACATCACACCTCAAGGAACTAGAAAAACAACAACAAACTAAGCCAACAGTTAGCAGAAGGAAGGAAATAACAAAGATTAGGGCAGTAATAAATGAAATAGAGAGCAGAAAAACAATAGAAAAGATCAACAAAACTAAGAACTAGTTTTTTAAAAAGATGAACAAAATTGATAAACCTGTAGCTAGACTCATCAAAAAAAGAGAAGACTCACTAAATAAAACTAGAAACAAACAAGGAGATATAAAATATGATACCACAGAAATACAAAGGATCATAAGAGACTACTTGGAACAATTATATGCTAAGAAATTGGATAATGTAGGAGAAATGGACAAATTCCCCAAACATGCAACCTACCTGGACTGAATCATAAAGAAATAGAAAATCTGAACAGACCAGTAATAAGTAAAGAGATTGAATCAGTAACCAAAAATCCTCCCAACAAAGAAAATTCTTGAGCCAGATGGTTTCACTGGTGAGTTCTACTAAACATTTACAGAAGAATTAATGCAATCCTTCTCAAACTCTTCCCAAAAATCGAAGAGGAGGGAACCCTCTCAAACTCATTTTACGAGGCTACCATTACCCTGATACCAAAGCCAGATGAGGACACTTCAAAAAAAGAAAACTATATTCCTGATGAATATAAATGCAAAATTTTTTATCAAAATACTAGCAAACTGAATTCAACAGCATATTAAAAGGATCATACACAATGATCAAGTAGGCTTTATCCCTAAGATACAAGGATGGTTCGACATATGCAAATTAATAAATTTGATACACCACATTAATAGAATGAAAGCCAAAAATCATATGATCATCTCAATAGATGCAGAAAAAGCATTTGAAAGAATTCAACATCTTTCATGATAAAAACTATCAACAAATTGGGAATAGAAGGAACATACCTCAACATAATAAAGGCCATATATGACAAACCCATAACTAACATCATACTCGACAGTGAAAGGCCAAAAGCTTTTCCTCTAAGATCAGAAACAAGACGAGTGCCCCCTCTCACCATTGCTATTCAACTAGTACTGGAAGTCCTAGCCAGAGCAATCAGCAGATAAAGAAATAAAAGGCATCCAAGTCAGAAAAGAAGAAGTAAAATTGTTTCTGCTGGCAGATGACATGATCTGATATATAGAAAACTCTAAAGACTCCACCAAATAGCTGTTAGAACTAATAAATAAATTCAGTAAGGTTGCAGGATAGAAAATCAACACACAAAAAATGCATTTCTATACACTAACAATGAACTATCTGAAAAATAAATTTTAAAAAATCCGATTTACAGTTGCATCATAAACAATAAAACACTTAGCAATAAATTTAACCAAGGAAGTGAAAGATCTGCCCACTGAAAACTGTAAGACTTTGATGAAAGAAATTTCAAAAGACACAAATAAATGTGAATTTACCCCATGTTCATGGATCGGTAGAATTAATATGTTAAAATGTCCATACTACTCAAAGCAATATACAGATTCAATGCAATCCCTATCAAAATTCTAATAGCAGTTTTCACAGAAATAGAACAAACAATTCTAAAATTCATATGGAATCACAAAAGACCCTGAATAGCCAAAGCAATCCTAAGAAGAACAAAGCTGGAGGCATCCCATTTCCTAATTTCAAACTGTATTCCAAAACTATGGTAATCAAAACAGTATGAAACAGGGGCTGGCCCCATGGCTAGTGGTTAAGTTCAGCGTGCTCTGCTTTGGTGGCCCGGATTCGGTTCCCAGGTGCAGACCTGCACAGCTCATTGGTGGCCATGATGTGGAGGCATCCCCCATGCAAAATAGAGGAAGATTGGTACAGATGTTAGCTCAGGGTGAATCTTTCTCAAGCAAAAAGGGGAAGATTGGCAACAGATGTTAGCTCAGGGCGAGTCTTCCTCTGCAAAACAAAAACAAAACAGTATGAAACTGGTATAAAAATAGACACATAGACCAACGGAACAGAACAGAGAGCCCAGAAACAAACTATCTCATATGTGATCAACCATATTTGACAAGGGAGCCAAGAATACTCGATAGGGAAAGAATAGTCTCTTCATTAATCAGTGTTGTGAAAACTGGATAATCACATGCAGAAGACTGATACTGGACCCCTATCTTACATCACTCAAAAAAAATTAACTCAAAAGAAAGACTTAAACATGAGACCTGAAACCTAAATCTCCTAGAATAAAACAGGGAAAAAGTTCCTTTATGTTGGTCTTGGCAAAAATTTTTGGTTATGACAACAAAAGCACAAACAACAAAAGCAGAAATTAGTAAGTGGGACTACCTTAAACTAAAAAGCTTCTGCACAGCAAATGAAATAATTAACAAAATGAAAATACAACCTATTGATTGGGAGAAAATATTTACAAACCCTCTATGTAATATGGGGTTAATATCCAAAATATGTAAGAAACTCCTAAACTCAATAGCAAAAAAACAACAATCTGATTAAAAAGTAAGCAGGGGACTTGAATAGACATTTTTCCAAAGAAGACATACAAATAGCTAACAGTGACACAAAAAGATGCTCAACATCACTAATCATCAGAGAAATGCATGTCAAACCACAGTGAGATATCACCTCACATCTGTTAGAATGACTATAATGAAAAAGATAAGAGATAAGTGTTAGTGAGGATGTGGAGAAAAGGGAACCCTCTGGCACTCTTGGTGGGGATGTCAGCTGGCACAGCCACTGTGGAAAACAGTATGTAGGTTCCTCAAAAAATCCTAAATAGAAGTACTATATGTTCCAACAATCCCGCTTCTCTTGATTTATGGCCAAAGCTAATGAAATCAGGATCTTGAAGAGATATCTGTATTCTTATGTTCCTTGCAGTATTATTCCCAATAGCCAAGACATGATACCAACCTAAGTGTCCATCTACCAATGAATGGGTAAAGAAGATGTGGCATATATATATATATGTAATGAGATATTTTATATATAATATATAAATAATATATAATATAATATATATAAATATAGATATATTTATATGTAATGGGATATTATTCAGCCATGAGAAAGAAAGATTTCTGCCATTTGTGAAAACATGGATGGAACTTGAGGGCTTTATGGTAAGTGAAATATCAGACGAAGGAAGACAAATTCTGCATGATCTCACCTGTATGTGAAATATAAAAAAAACAAACTCAGAGCAGAGAGTAGAATGGTGGCTGCCAGGGGCTGGGGGATGGGGAAAATGGGGAGATGTTGGTCCAAGTGTACAAACTTCCAGTTATAAGATGAATGGTTCTGGGGATATGATGTACATCATAGTGACTATAATTAACAATTTTATATTATATACTTGAAAGTTTCTGTGAGAGTAGATCTTAAATGTTCTTACCTCTAAAATAAAAGGATAATTACGTGAGGTCATAGAGACGTTAACTAACCCTATTGTGGTAATCATTTTGCAAATTATACGTGTATCAAATCATCACATGGAACACCTTAAATGAATACAATGTTATATGTCAATTATATTTCAATAAAGCTGGAAAAAAGATTTGTTGAATAAACAATCAAATAAATAAATAAATAAAAGACATTGTTACAAGGGGGATAAAAACGTTTAATGAGTGCCTGCTGTATGCCAGGCATGGGGCTTGGTGCTGGGTAGGTGGTATGATACATTGACATACAAAACAGTCATGGTTCTTGCCTTTTTGAAATATTCTTTTGTTGAAGACATTAAAAAAATATGAAAACAAGGAAGTGGACCACTAAATATCATCATTACAATTGTGATAAGTTATGGGGCATATAAATGTATGAATTATGAAAGAATAAGATAGTAACTGTGATGAACTTCCTTTAAATGGTTCGGGAAGTCTTCTCTGAAGACGTAATGTTTATATGGAGACTGTGTTTAAACTGAGAAGCACAGAAAAAGCCAGCCCTTAGGAAACTGGAAAGAGTGTTAGGCATAGAGTGGGGCCTGTGCTAATATCCCAAGGAAGGAGACAGCTGGTTAGTGTGCTCATAGAACTGGGAAAAGGCCCTAGTAACTGGAGGAGAGTGAGCTGGAAAGAAGACGCAAGATGAGGTTGAAGTCATGAGCCAGATCAGGCGGAGCTTTGCAGGCCACGCATAGGAGTGTGGATTTTATTGTAGCCACGTAGCCACTAGAAGAAGCCATAAAAGAGTTTGTAAAGCAAGGAATGATTTGAATTGACTTATGCCTTACGAAAATTTGATATGCAGAGAATGGATTGGAGAGGACATGAGTTGAAGCCGGGAGATGAAGACGACTGTAATCCATGACACAACAGATACCCACTCCTCCTTCCTGGTCTGCTCAAGTTTAGTGAATGTCTCCTCCTGAAAGAGATTATGCACGATCATTTTCTCTAGAAAAATGCAGAGGGGCTGCATTACACCTGCATTATCTTTTTTTTTTTTTTTTTTTGTGAGGAAGATCAGCCCTGAGCTAACATCCATGCCAATCCTCCTCTATTTGCTAAGGAAGACCGGCCCTGAGCTAACATGTATTGCCGATCCTCCTTTTTTTTTTTTCTTTCCCTTTTTCTCCCCAAAGCCCCAGTAGATAGTTGTATGTTATAGTTGCACATCCTGCTAGTTGCCGTATGTGGGATGCTGCCTCAGCATGGCTGGACAAGCGGTGGGTCGGTGCGCGCCCGGGATCCGAACCCGGGCCGTCAGTAGCAGAGCGTGGGACTTAACCGCTAAGCCACGGGGTGGCCCCCACCTGCATTATCTTTTAGTCAAGATTCCAACTGCCAAAATATGAACTCCTTAAATGACTGGACATAAACAACAAAGATTTCTGTCAGCCTTGATATCATACTAAAATTTACCTTCTCTGCATAGACATTTGCATATTTTTTCCCAAAATTTGGTTGTGTGATTTGGGGGCAAGTATTAATCTAATCTGTGAGTTGGAAAGCTACCATATGGAGAAATAACTTCTTCAGTATCACAGCTTATATGAGAGCTGTTTTAAATATCTTCTTCTGACTCTTATTATAAAATTCGGGATAAATAGCCAAGTTTATTAGGTATGAAATTGTGTCTGCTACAGATCTAATGTTTCTACATATTCCTGTTACCTCAGATGATGAACTCACCTCTATATAAGAAGCTCTATTTTGCTCTGAAGATATTACATGAAATTCAAAAGATGCCAAAAATATAAGCGAATGCAAGTTCTAATTTCGTTTTTGAGTTAAAAAACCATCACTAGTGCCAAACTCGACAATAATGACAAGCTAAGTCTTTATACAGAAGAAAAAAAATTCTTTAGGAAATTAAAAAGCTAATCATCTTACAACAATAAACACTTACCCACATTGTTTATACATAGTATTCTGCTTGTTAAAGAGATTTTAAGAGTCTACATTAGTGTGTAGAGTTAGTGCAGTGTTGGTGAATTAGAGTTGCTAACTACTTGAATTGCCAACTGTGCATTTTGGTAGATTTTTGCCTTGAATGCTAATGTGGTCTTTTAAGTATCATTTTGATGAATTTTATTGTTACATTAGACACAGTCTGGTTTTTCCAATCAGTCACGTCCGCTTCATCGTCAACATTAAATATGACCAGAGGTAAACATTATTGAAAACTGTGCCTCTAACTGCTGTTTTACAACGGCGTAATTTTGTTTTTATTTCCTTTGATTTTATGCTGATATGGGTTTCAGCAGTATTTGCCTGCAGCCTCTTTCAACCTTTCTTTTTAATTAAAAAGCCTAATTGGGAGTAATAAAACTTCCAATTAAGCCTTTTAAATAAAAATTGAAAGCTGAAAGTGGCTGTGGCTGCAGATAGAGGCCTGTGCTGACATTTTCATTACTGCAATACAATTTGTGTTTCCAGGTGCAACTTGAGACCTGTTGAGTTAGGAGATGTGGACTTTGAGAGAGATACTCAAACAGATCATTATTTGGTTAAACATCCATGTTTTTTTGAGGGGTGTTGTTTTCTGAGGCAGAAAGGATACTGAAAGGGAGCTGAAATCAATCATCATCCTGGACGGTTCATTCGATAAGAATTTCAGTAATATTGCACTTTTAACAAAAAAAAGTAAGAGATTCTAGTATTCGAATAAAAAGGTAAAATATTTTAGCTTATTTGTTATTTTCATTTAGGTATAAAATAATCTAAAAGATTTTGGCTTGCTTTATTTTCTTTCATGTCTTGCATTAGAGAAATGTACTAGAAAAAGCCTGCAATGGAGTCTAGGATTACACAGTGTCTAATCGGACAGATTGGAGCATAATTTGCTGATCCTTATATACTAATTGAATAATAAAAGACTCAAACTTTTTATACTATTTGAAATGTGTGACTTCCTCCAATTTTCTTGTTTATATATCAAACTTTAATTCCTGTTAGCCTGTAGTATCATATATGCTTGGGGGCAGGAGGGAGGGGTATGGTTGGGAGTTGGATCAGGCAGGAGGGGTATTTTAGCTTTGCTTCATCATTGGCTCTTAGTTGATTTCATGTAATTTGGAAAGGTTAAAGGAGGGAAACTTTCTATGTCTCAATGTCTCAGTTAAGTAAAATATTATTTTAATTCAAATTTTTATCTTTTTAAATCTATGGTCACTATTTATGCCTATTTTTAAAATTCAGTTTTGTTGTTTATTTTCTTATACAGGTAGCACTTGCTGCTTACAGAAAAATTGGAATGTATTAAAAATAAAAATAATACATAATTTTACCTCAAATCACAGTTAACATATTTGGTATATTTTTGTCCAGTTTTTTTCGTTTAATGCATTCTTTCTACATACAGGCCTACACACATAGGCGAAAATAATATAACTGGGATTATATTATTATAATGTTCTATTTATTCCTTTTTTTCACTTAATATTGTATCTAAGCATTTCCCATTTTTAAAAGACATATATGTCTATCCTAATTTATTTGACCAGTTTCCAATTTTTGGACATTTGGGATTGAAAGGCTGAATACCATAGCAGGTTAGAGCTTGAATTTTGGAGTCATGCTGTCTGGATTCAATTCTTGGTTCCAAAATCTACGAGCTATGTGATCTCAGGCAATTTCCTTTTCTGAGCTCTTTTTTCCCTCCTGCATAAAGTGCAGAAAAGCATATTATGCATCTCAGGGATAGATATGAAGATTATATGGGTTATCTATGTAAAAGTGCCGTGGCGCATAGTAAACACTACATAAGTATTAACCGTTATTATTTCTAATTATTTTCCATTTTCAATAATCTATGCATTTCAAATAATCTAATAATATTTTTACTTGGTTAGATTTGGCAAAATTAACTCATTCTTTGTTATCTTTAGTCGTACTAGATCAGATGCTTCTAGAAAGATTTATTTAGGTCTTTGATTATTCTCAGGAAAGTTTGGGAGCTTCCTTCCTATGGGACCACATATTTATTGTTAGGATTATTCTCAGATATTTTATATTGTTTTTGATAGCTATTATAAGTGAAATCTTTCTTCTCCATTGCACTTTTCAATATGCTTGTTATTTGTTTGCCAGTTGTTGATCTTTAGATATCTATCCACTGAAAATTTGCTATACTTTTAGTAATAATTGAAACTACATATTACTTTAATACATAAGGGGTATCTCAGTAAAATTGTTTCCAAGCTTTTTCAAAAATTTATATTTTGATAGATTTTTTTCTTTTCTTACCTGAATATTATTCTATTTAGGTTGCTGTTTTTCTTTGAGTAAATTTTGTAATTTAATATTTTTTTTTGCAGAAAATTATCTATTTCACAAATTTCTTTTCAAATATCTTAACATATAATTTTGCATTTAATTCACTGGTAATTTAAAATAACAGCCCTTTTATTTATTAGCAGATCCCTTTTTCCATGTTTAAGTTATTTACTTCAATCTTTTATTCTTGAGCAGATTTTCTAGAGATTTATTAACAATATTTTTTTACAGAAAATATAAGCCCTTTGATTCATTTATTGTTTTCCTTTTGTTTCAAATTTACTTTTACTCTTATTTTTTAAAACTTAATTATTTTTGTAATTTCTCCAGGTCAATGATTAGCTTATTTTTAAAAAGTTAGACAATATACTTATTATAAATTTGTCTCTGAATATAGCTTTGCTTGCATTTAGTGCATTTTTTCATACATTTTTCTTTTTTTCCTCATGTTTTGTATGTTCCTAAATTTTAGAAAAGTGTCTTTTTGACTCTAATATTATGTAAATTGTGCTGTTATAATTTTCTCATCGTTTCTTCTCTTGGCTTTTGAACTACTGTGGCAGTTTCCTTCATCTGTGTCTTCTTGTCACACCACGCTCCAGACTGCTGCTAGGAGTATCTTTCTAAAAGCAATATATTCTTCCCAATAAATGTTGTTTAAGGGTACAAACTTCCAAGTAGTAGATAAATAAATCCTGGAAATAGGATGCACAGCATAGTCATTATAGTCAACAATCTGCATTATAAAATTCAAAGTTGGTAAGAGACTAGATCATAATTGTTCTCACTACAAAAAAGAAATGATAATTATGTGACAGGATTAGGTGTTAGGTGTCAGACGTTAGCTAACACGATGGTGGTAATTATGTTGTGATACATAAATATATCAAATTAACACATTGTACACCTTAAATTGACACAGTGTTATATGTCAATTATATATCACTAAAAAAAACAAAAGCAATACACTCTTTTCTCCGCTCTCTACTTTATATGCTGTAAAGTCAACATCCTTATTAGGACCTCTTTAATTTAGCCCCAACCTTCACCTGTAATTCTCATCTGCCATTTTGTCCCCAACACCTCCTGAAAATCCTCTCACCATTTATATTGTGTGACTCCCTTTATTTGGTTACTTATGCTTTTCCTCAACTTCTCTGGTCATATCCTTTGTTGTGTGTAGCATCTTCTGTATAACTTCTCCTTTATCCTCGGTCAAATTCAGCCGTTTCTCCTGGGTGCTCTCAGAGAGTTTAGAAGCCATTCTGATATAGCACTCACCATATTCTGCAGGCATGATTTCCCTCCATGCTTGTCTCCCACAGTTGAATGTTGATAAACACACAGAACAAGTCATCTTGATTTTTATATTACTGTTACATTTAGTTGTTAAAGTACTTCTATGAATTAAATGTTGTTATCTATTTTTGAAGATGAATAAATTGAGAATCTGAGAAGTTAAATCATATTTCCAAAGTCACAGAACTAGTCAATAATGTAGGATATTAATTAATCCAAATTTGTATCTACTGCACTAATGTTTCACAAGCTTTGACAAAAATATCTCCTCACGGTCAAAGAAATGTAAGGGTGGAAGGCAGCATCTGAGGGCATAGCCTGAAATAGCTCAACACAAGGACATACTTATTTGAAGTGCTTTCTTTCATATTAAGCATCATTAGTTTAGTTCTACTCTAAAATATATTCATATATGTTTCAATATAAAGCAATATTTTATTATTCTCCATTAGGATAAATAATCATCCTTTACCTAGTTTTGATACTTCATTGTAGATCCAATTCTATGCTGATCTATCACATTATGATTGTTAGGCTGAATTATAAAGAGACGAAGCCACATTTTAAATTCACCATTGATGCAATTTTTTTTACATTAATCTAGACTTCCATAAAAGTACAGATACAAATAACAACTGGTTCACCCTTAGGTCACTGAAGAGGACACACCCAGAATGCTCCTAAAAAGGTGGTGTGGTGCAAAGTTTTAAAACTATTCTTAGTGGAAATTTCTATATACTTATCATCTGATTGAGACATTAGACCAACTTTTTATATGGTGAACTGAAAAATTATTTGAGCTCTAGCTTTTTTTTTGTTCTAGGAAAAATAATGTCAAGGAGATTTTTTAATGAAAATAAGATTCTTAATTTTATCATTAATACTGGGTCAAACAACTTACAGTGCCTGCAATCAACTTTGTCAAATTCTTTAACTTCATTTTTGCTCTAGTAATCATGTGTTTTGCAGTAAAAATATTCATAGTTTTGCATGGCAATGTTTAAGCATTCAGTCTTGGGAGAATATTTGATTGCTACACTGGCTTTAAGAATTACTCTATTATTAAGGATATAAATGAGTTAATAACTTTGTCATTACATTTTTTGTTTCCTCCAACAGAAAAAATAGTACACTTTAGCAATAAATTAGAAGCCTCTGAACACTGCCTTTGTGAATCCTAGGAAAAATCTGTGTAGTAGAACAATCCTTAGTATTCACCTCTTATGTTTTATATATAGATGAACATTCATAGAGTATTTAAATCAGTTCTTTGCTCTCATATTTACCATCTCTACCACGTTATTGAACACAGTGAGATGATCTAGAAGCAAATTATTTGAGTTAAATTGTTCATAGTTCTCAGTATATGACATTGTAGCTGCTGGGTGTCTCATGAATTTGATCCAAGCTAACTTTCCTGTGGTTGTGACTGTCATAAATTTGACTCCATTCAAATTCGCCTATTATTTTTTCCCAGTCAATAGTGTTCCTTCTCGGAAAAACCATCAGATGGATTGTTGAAAAGTTGTTTAACACTTATTTTACTGTTGATTACCTTAAAATTCTACGTTTTTATAGACATCATCACTAGAAATAGCGTACCATGATCTACATAATTGTTTCATCATTCTGTATTCTTGCCTAACAAATTGTTTTAATATATATAGTAAGAATATTAACATGCCTGGGACATCTGATAAGTCATCAGATTGGCTATTCCTCATCTGAGATCTTTAACCATTTCCTCCTACTACGTGAATTCTACTTTCCAAGATAATTTTGAAGTTGACTTCGAAGGAAACTTTAAGCAATTTTACTTTATTTACTTGATTGTAATTTTCATTGTATTACTCCAAACTCCTCTGTAACTGAACTCAGTGGGTTTGTCTGTTGGTGAGCATGGAGCCGAAAATCTCAGCCAAAGCAGAGGTAGGTGAAGAAAAGTTTTATTGCTTGCACAAGCAAGGAGAACACCTGTGATAGCTCCCAATGCAGTGTCTCTCTGAGCTCAGGGCTGATGGAGACTTTATACACAACAGAGCAGAAGATACAAGGTTTATTTGTAACAACTGTGTAACAACTGTATTCATTTAGGGCACAGGTGTAGCAGGTAAACATGCTATTACATACATTGCATGATCTAAAAATGGCTGCTTGGACCCTCCCAGAGGAGGCGAATTTTAGATGCTAATGAATTTAAACTAACTTTAGGATACTTGGGCCTGGAACGTTTTGCAAGGGTCTTGGTGCAAACATGTAAGTTTCTCTGCAAGATAGCAACATCTGCAAAATGGAGGCAGCAACCTCTGCAAAAGAGAACACATAGTTTCTTCTTGTCTGAAAAACATTTGACAGACCATGTTAGTTGTTGACCAGACCCTCAGTGACCCTTTCTTTGCCTGGTTCCCTGGTCGCACCTCCTCCCCTTAGCTGTTGGCAAAAGCACTCTGGTGATTTGATTTTAAAATTTCCTTCTTTTGGATTGTAAATATTGTTGTAAGTTGGCCCTCTGTAGTTATGGTGCAGGGCTTTCACGTAAAAGACACAAGATTTAGGCTCATTTGACTTCCCCTGAAGTCAATAAAATCAATGCTATAAATAAGCTTGTAAAGAAATCTTGCTGGGTTTAAATTTACTTACTATCAACTTACAAATTGTGGTTGGGTTAGGACTATCACCTCTTTTGCTGTTAAATTCATTGATAGAGCTGTAGGGTTAAAACTAGAGAATGATTAGATCTCTCTTACTATCATGAATATCTCCGAGTGCCAAGCCTGCTCTCTAATGTTACTATTTCTAGTGTTGCATCTTTCTATTTGAAAATAATTAACAAAGTTATTAACCTTTGAAAAGTAAGTGGAAAATGATGCAGAAATAACCAAAATCACAGAGTTTTTAGCGCTTAAATATTGACAGGGTAGTAAAAGCAATAAAAAATAAAATTATATCTTGTATTTTGTAAACCAAATTTTGACCTAGGTAAATTTCATCAGAAAGTTGAACTGACTTATAGAATAATTGTGTATGTCTGTATATGTGTGTTTGTGAATTCAAACCTTTAAAAACTCTGTAACTTATAAAGTGACAAACAAACAAACAAAAAGAACATAGATCTCTACGTGTGTCCACAGACTTGCTGAGTCATCATTCAGTAAGCGCATCTTTCTCTGGTGAACCAACGGAATTAGAATAAATTATTCTCCAAGCCATAGCTCTTTCACTTTTGAATGCACCTCAAATACTGATGCTGTAGGGGTTCAGAATAAGTAACCCCAAGCTGTGCCACTCTGGCATGCAGGAGTGGAGGGTTTCTGGAAGCTTATTATAATGAGAAGGCAAATATTTTCAGCTGTAGCTTCCTATGACTGCCTTCTTGGTGCAAAGGAAAACACTTTTCTAATGGGGTTCCCTGAATCTGATCTTTAGGTCCTATCTTTGCTCTCCAGATTTCATGGCACCCCAAATATTCTAAAGCACCTCCTCCTTTAAACTTCCATGGTGTAAATCTCCATTATTTTAAAGGAAACCCCATAAAGCAAATGCTCCAAAGTAGAACAAAATCCAAATACTCAACTATTTAGTCTATATTAACTTGAGTAATATTTTCAGCAGAACAGTCTCCATTGTAGACTTCAGCACTCTGAGCTGAAGGAAACTGGGCCCTAATAAATTGAAATATAGTGAAATTTCGTATGTTGATTTTTTTTTCTCATGGTAAGAAATGTTTGCTAGCATAATATAAGTTTTGGTAATCAAATCACATTTTAAATACGCTAGAGATGTTTGATACTTGAAGGAGTAACATGATGAATCATTTTGTAAGACAAATAATCAATGCGTAATCAATCTTACTGTATAGTCTTAGTTTACGTATATCATCTTAAAGTTGGCATATGTATACGATTTTCTGGCTTGTAGTTTGTCAAACACCAGGTATATGGTGCTAGTTTCAAATAAAATAAGATATGAATGCAAAGTCAGAGTTTTTTCCAACTTTGTGAAATAGTGATTATTCTAAATGGATATGGGAATGTGTATGTGTGTGTCGAGGGGAGCATTGGAGACACTAGTAGACTAAATATTAACTTTCATCAATTATTCTGATTACATCGAGCTCTTCTTGGGCTGTAGTCATTTATAAAGTAGCCCATAAAAGAAATAGAGGAGCACCATGCTGCTCAAATCAAGTATCCATCTTCCTTCTTTGTCCACAAACCTCCTCTTATGTGAGTTCTTGGCTTTGGGGACTGATGGGCTAGGAAAGAGTATGCAAGAATGAGAGGACATCAGTGGCTAAGAAAGAAGTATCTTTTAAAGGGAGAAGACTTTAGCTCTGCAACTGAGATGCATGAGGGTCCAGTCAAGAAGCAGCAAACTCTCTAGGCATTTCAGAGAGTTTGATACAAGAAAATAGTCACACAGACGATGATGATCTGAGAAGCCAAACAAGAGATGGCAAGTCAGTTAATATTAGCAACAGGAAGAAATCATTACCAACGATGCCTAGGGGACAACAGGAGGAGATGTTGTTACAAGAGCTCCCAAACCTGGGGATCTAGGTGAAAGCTAGAGCTGTGGTGAGGGCTGTCCCGTGGGAGCTGGGTCTGTGAAGGAATGAGCTGTTCTGAGTGGGCTGGAGCCATAGGGAGATGTAGTTATAGATGCCACTCTAGGCTGTGGGAAGGAGGGCACCAGTGGAAACAAGGTTGTTTCTCCCTTCCTCTCACTCTCCATTCTCCTGCATTTGCCTTCCGTTAGTCAACTTTAGGTGGAAATCAGTTGGGAAGGGTGTCTGTGTTGTTTATGGGGTTAATTCCCCCAATACGCAGAACAGAGAAACAGAAGGGCAGAAAATGGATCTGAGAGTAAGCAAAAGAATGACCAGATCATGTAGTATTGAATGTTTAATTTCTACTTGGAAATCAAACATCACAGAGATGCAGATGCCTTATTTGGTTACGAAAAAAAAAAAGGTAGTAAGAGAACATATGGGGACATGGTGCCTACTAAACGTCTCCAGAGAATGCATCTAGAAATGAGTGGGTTTAAATCCAAGTCACTGAAACAGAGTGAATCCTAGTGGAGCTGTGGAAAAAAATTTCTGAACTGGGAATGAAATGGAGATTCTAGAATTGACTCAGCAACTCTCTAGCTCTTTGTTCTTGAACAAATCTTTAGCATTTTCAGCTTTAGTTAGTTTACTCTTTTCTTTCTTTTTCGTTCTTTCCTTTCTTCCTTTCTTTCTTTCTCTCTTTCTCTCTCTCTCTCCCCCTCCCTCCCTCCTTCCTCCCTCTTTCTCTCCCTCCCTCCCTCCCTCCCTCCCTCTCTCCCTCCCTCCCTCCCTCTCTCCCTCTCTCTCTCTTTCCTTCCTTCCTTCTTTTCTTTCTTTCTTTCTTTTTTCTTTTCTTCCCTCCCTCCCTCCCTCCCTTTCTTTCTTTCTCTTTCTTTCTTTCTGCCTTCCTGCCTTTGACTTCTTTCTTTCTCTTTCTGTCTTTCTTTCTTGTCTTTCTTTCTGTCTTTCCCTCCCTCCCTCCCTCCCTCCCTTCCTTCCTTTCTACTCCCTCCTCTCTCTCACCTTCCATTCCTTCCTTTCTTCCTCCTTTCAATGGTAATTTTGAGGATGGGATAAGAATACTGTAGGAGAGCAGAATTTGCTACCCCAAAATGTGTCTCTTTGGCTTATTTTTAAGAACAAAAGACTCAGGAAGAAAGTTTGGCCTTCCCCTTAACTACTTAAAAGAATTTAAGATAGAAGGCCTGTTCCACGTAGGAGCTATCACCATAGATATCTATAGTACAATATGAACTAGGTATAGTCAACAGGGAGGAACCTAGCAAGGCCCATTTGATCAAAGTCCTCTCCGTGTCCCATTGTCTTTACAAGGCAGGGCAACCATCTGTTTACCAATCATTTGCTTTTCTATCTCCATGTGAATTGCCTTACTCCCTTTTGAAGTCCCAAATCACTACCCCCAGCATCCTCTTTTGTCTTTAACTAAAGAGGGTATTTAAGGTGGTGGCTTTGGCCATTTTGGTGAGCTACTCAGTTTTCCTGAGTTTCTCCCAAGTATACATGTTACTAAACTTGTTTTATTTTCTCCTGTTATTCTGTCTCATGTCAATTTAATTCTTAGACTAGCCAGAAGAACCTAGAAGTGTAGAGGAAAATTTCTTCCTCTTCTACAGTTGCGATGAGGATGGGAGACAACTTAACTGGCTGGACACAGCTTGCTCTGGAACTGCTGCAGCTGAGAGATGCTGGACCTCTGACAAGAACTGGTAAGAGGTAAAAGTTCTTACCATGTCAGTCTCCCAGATCTCTGCCTGCAGGGTCCAATGGAAGTGAGAGTGGTGGGTTTTTTCCTTTTCTAAATTTGGATTAGCAGGAGAAAATATTTGTGAAGACAATTTTTTGGACTTAGTGACTGGGAAATTTGGTAGAGTACTTTTTGGTTTTTATTGATCCTTCTCCTCCCAGAGATGGTCACCGTTTTTCCTTGTCTCTGTCTTTTGTGTCATTTGTCATAGAAAGGAAAAACCATAGGGCAGGACACAGGCATAGGCCCTATAAACCTGTGGTTTGGGCCAGCCCTGCGGTCAGAAACTTTGTTGTGGGTTAATATGCACACGAGGTAAAAGATATTGCTGAGGGACATCTTGAAAGCCAAGGCTGCAAAGTTGGTGGGCATGGGTGGAGCATTTAAGAGCCATTAGGGTGCTCACCACCTTGAGAAGACTCCCATGATAGGATAAGTTGGTCATGGAATAGGTTAGATGGACACTAGGTCACCCACTAACCTCAAGGAAACATCTGTGGAATGAGGTACACTGTAAAACCCATACACAATCTCCCACTCCACAGCACATCCCTCTTAGGTATTAATTTGGCACCAAGAGACCCAAAGCTTAGCTAAAGCTGTTATGTGCAAATAAGAAAAAAAAAAAAAGGATGAGGTTTTCTTTTGTCTTATTATAGGTCTTGAGAGCTTGGCTTTGTGAGAATATCCTTTCTGATCTCCGCCATCCAGAGGATGCACACACCGGCATGCATCTTGGTGACCAGTTGAATTGACTGGGGTTCCGAGATGCACTGTCTTTGTCCTGCTGTGTCAGCTGTCAGTGAAGTTTGTCATAAAGGGTCCCATTCCATAAGGGACCTTTGCTGTCTCAACCCTTGTTGCTTGTTAGTGCTGGAAAAAACCCTGTGGGAGACTGGAGCACAAAACCATCCTTACCGCCTGTGCAATGAAGGTCTTTGCTTCCTTAGACTATTTTTGTGAGTGAATTTTCTGGATCTTGTGTCTTTTGGTTTCAGTTGCTATTAGGATAAACTTTGTTTGATTTTTCTCCTGTTATTCGGTCTCATGTCAATTTAATTCTTAGACCAGCCAGAAAAATCTAAAAGGGTAGAGGAAAATTTCTTCCTCCCTTATAATACTCTCTGAGATTCCTTTTATGTGTAACATTTCATGCATGTTGGTTGCCAGAGTCCTGTCAGTATAATATGCCTTTTCCATAATTTTATACGTGTGCTCTTGCATTATGGTCTGACATCCAGAATATTATTCTACCCAATAGGAGCTCTGCCTATTGGGTTTTTACCCTTGTTTTTCTTTTAGGACATGGGGCCCCATGGAGGAAGAGTGGTAGCCTTCGATGTTCTAATAGTGAAATCCCTTGAAAGCATCATTTCTTTATAAAAACTCAGTTTTTCTCTCTTCCTTCCCTTGGACGACTCCTGTTCCTTCCGTTTTCTTTCCCTTTTTCCTATATGTATAAGCTATAAAAAATTTAAACAAAATGTCCTTTAAAACGTTTCATGGAAGACATATAATTATCAGAAAGTGAATATGCAGAAAGTAACATCAGGATTTATAAACACTTTGCTACTGAAAATTTGGTTTAAAAATGTAATGATTAGGTTTAAAAGGTAGCAATATGGCTGGACTTGCTTTTCAAAAATGCAGCTGCTAATCAATAATCACGTTTCCTGAAATTTCATCCTAAGGCTTTATTCTTCTAACTTATGGATTTTTGTCATCAATGAAATATAAATGGTATCAGACACTGGTACCATATTCCACCAAAGCTGATCAAGTACATTTTTTAGTTCATTTGGGCACCAGGTACCCAAGGGAGAATGGGGTGGGGCGCCCCACTGGAAAGGTAAGAGGGATAAAGCACAAAACAGGAGTCCCTGGAGTTGAAGGAAATTTTTGTCTATTTCAAAATTTACTTTAAGGCTAGACTGTGTGGTCAGGGAAGGGAAGGTTTTAGTCTGGGAGAGGAAGGTTGAAGGCAGATGTATATGCTTTCTCCTGTCTCTTTCAGTGGACTCTCTGCATGTATTGCCTGTAGATCCAGTAGATTCAAATGCTTGGATGAGCTACTAAGTAGAAATAAAAATGATAATTCTCTTCTATTTCCTCTTTTTCTATGCAGTCATAATAGGTGGATTTTCATTAAACATGGGAAGATAAAAAATGGGAAATGCACTTTCCCTGAACTCTCTCAATGTTCTATAAAATGTTCAATTAACTGTACTTGCCAGTGTCCATGTTTCTTTCCATACTCTCTACATTGCACAAGCTCTCTCTAGTGTCTAAGTTAACATTAAAAAAAGAGAGTCAGTTTATTATTTTTTACTGAACTCAGAATAGCTGGGTGAATAAGTACTGCTATGAATCATTTCGTTTGCTTCATGACCTGTTGTTTAAACCTTTGAGGAACCATAACACAGTAGGAACTAAAACTATCCGAAAAGTCAGCAAGTAGATAATAGGAATAAAACTTGGTTTTCCCCATGCCTTTGTGCACCATATCACCATATCCAGCCACTACCTTTACTCTGGGCTATCAAACCATGTGACAGCCAAGCAAGTAATCCCTTTTCACACATCACATAGAGAATTAATAAGAATAAAGATTACAAAGGAGAGTAAAGAGCTGGTTAAGAATCTGAGGCATTACACATAGAGAAATTTCGGTATGAATCCCATATCTGTAATGTAATAGCTGTGTGACCTGGACAAGTTATTTACTCTTTCTGAGCATTAGTCTCCTCATTTGTAAAATGGAGATAGTAATACTTAGCTCACAGGTTATTGCAAGGATTGAGATACTGAATGGAAAACATCAAGAATAGTAAGTGATGCAGGGGAGAGCTTAATAGCTCAATAATGCTATTATCAATGGAAATGAAGCAAGAGCCTTTTCTGTCATTGTTATAATCAAGGGACTGTTTTGCCACAGGAGAACAAAAGTTGAACAGTGATTTCTCTTTTTATCTCAGAAAATGTGAATCTAACTCTGTCAGTTCCTATTAAGGAAGGGTGTGTGTGTGTTTGTGTGTGACTGTTGTTTGTGTGTTTGTGTGTGAGAGAGACAGAGAGAGACAGAGAGCATACTGGCACAGTGGGTGGTGATGTTCCTTCTTGGGTGTGTTTATATCGATTGCTTTAAAACATTATTTAGTGGCAACCTAGGGGAAAGAGCAATTGACCTGGAATAAGAAAACTTAGGTTGATGTCTCAGCACTGCCAAATATTGATTGTGTTAAATACTTGATTCATGTAGGTGCCCAAAAAATGTTTATTAGGTTTAAAGACAAATGAGTTGTTAGTCGCTGTATATTGGAGGTGGATATAATTTTAAAAAGCAAACTTGGGTCGAGTAGCTTTCCACGTCTGTGGAACAGATCGAACCTGCTAGAAATGTCACATCCTCCAAAATGTTTTCTTGGCTGACCTGGAGCCACTAACAGGGATTTCATTATTACTAATTTATGTCAATGATTTTCAAACTTTTTGGTCTCAGGACACTTTCACACTTTTAAAAATGACTGGGGACCCCAGAGAGCTCTGGTTTATGTGAGTTATATCTATTGATATTGCTGTATTAAAATTTAAAAGAAAAAAATTTTAAATATTATAATAAGACCATTACATGTTAACATAATGCTATCATGAAAAGAACTACATTTTCCAAGACTAAAATAATAATAATAATAATAATAATGAGAACAGTGGCATCCCCACCCCACCCCCATTTTTGTAAATCTGATTAATGTCTGGCTTCATAGAAGACAGCTAGATTCTCTTATCTGTTTCTGCATTCAGTCTGTTGAGATAACACCTATCAGGTAGCTTCTGGAAAACTCTATTATACAATTGTAAAATAATGAGAGTGAAACAAGCAATGAATATCTTGGATTTGTTATGAAATAAGTTTTGACCTCATAGGTCTCCTGAAAAGATCTCAGGGACTCTCATGGGTTCCTAGCTGACACTTTGAGAGCCACTGATATTGGTTAATCGTTGTTTCTTTCAGCTGTCTTCTTTTAAATTGAAAGACTCTTGGAAAGGATACTACACTTAAATTCTTAAGTTCTGAGTGAGAGAGAGGGAAAGAATGAGAATAATGTAGACTTGAAGGGAATACAGACTTGAAAAATATCAGAAATGGGGGCAATGAATCCTAATATCAATTACATTTTGCAGTTTGTACATTGGCTCTATCACTGAATAGTGGCTTAAATTTGGACAAGCTACTTAATCTTAAGTCTCAGTTTCTCCATCTATAAAAATAGGAATAATAATATTTAATTTATGGTGTTGTGGTGATTAAATTGGGTAATATTTGTAAAACACTCAGCTTAATGTGTGACACATAGTAAGTGGCCCATTATTAAGCCATTATTTTTATTGTTATTTTATTCAAGATTTGACCCGCTTATAAACACATGTAAATGATCTTCTCAGGGTTACACTTTTGTGCAGAAAGAAATATCTTCCTGCAGAAGATTTCCATATTTAGAATAATGTCCTTAAGTTAGAATCTTATTGGAATTACTGGCTCAATAAATATTTTTAAAGCTTTGAATTTATGTGAAGAAATTACTTTCCAAAGTGCTATATCATTATCACTCCTATCAGGAATGTAGTGTTTGATAATTTTATGTAGATTCTGGGCCCTGGGATATAGCAGTAAGCAAAATAGACGAGCTCATCCTTATCTGTAGCGGGTAATATAATTTGTTTACATTTTTACAAATTTCATAGGTAAGAAATGAAATGTCTACTGAGTACAAAGCATCAACATAAGCATAGGTGTGGTGTTTGGTATATATGAAATTTTTCTAATGTCTCAACTAGCGTTTAATAAAAGTACATTTATTATATTTTCCTGCACTAACCCCTAGGACTAATGATTTTGTTTTGTTTTGGCTTGCAGACTTTTAAAAGCTTTTAGAGCATACTTTATCAACATATTTGTTTTCCAGACAAGAGCTGACCCTTGGGCAACATATTCGAAGGGGTCTAATTTTATCCTATTTTAAAATCTTGGTAGAGCTAAAGCAAGAATGAGGGCAGTGTAGGAGATAGAGTGCAGGCAGACTGGGGTTGAGATTCCAGGATAGACCTCAGGAGACAGGTCTCAACTAGGACGGTGGGAGTAGGAGCATGGAAGAGAGCTTCAGATGGTGTTATAGGCTGAAATGCGTCCCTTCTCAAATTCACATGTTGAAGTCCTAAACCCTAGTGTCTCAGAATGTGACTGTATTTGGAGATAGGGTGTTTAAAGAGGTAACTAAAATTAAATGAGGTTGGTAGGATGGGCCCTAATCCATTATGACCATGACCCATGTCTTTATAAGAAGAGATTAGGACACAGACAGACACAGAGGGAAGACTGTGAAGACACCGGAAGAAGACGGCCGTCTACAGGAATGTAGTTAAGTCCCTTACAGGGGGGAAAGTCAGAGAAGAGTTTTTGCCTGCTCCCTCTGTGCTGAGCCCTGGAGGAATAGCCACTGTGGCCAAGAGCTTGCTTGCTTGCTCATTAGCAAGTATTTCTTCGTTTGCTATTGTCTCGTGAGACTCCTGAATGCTGAGCCCTCTTAGCTATTAGAGCTAAGTGATCTGGGGGCTTGTTCCTCAGGCAGCAGCTTTAATAGTTAGGGCCCTAGATGTTTGAACAAGCTACTTCCAGGGGGATGCTGGTGACTTGGTTTTATTGTTGGCATCAGCTGAGGGAAGAAGGCAGGGGAAGTCCCCACTGGCTCCTCCAGGCTCAGGGGAGATTGTAGTCAGCCCTGATGCATGCTAATTAGAAGTCAGACCTTCAGGCAGCAGCTTGTAAAGTATGCAGTCAAACCTCTTCCAGGGAGAAACGGGAAGATGTGGACTTTTGCCTGCTCCCTCTGCGCTGAGCCCTGTAGGGATAGCTGCAGCCCTGCTTGCAGGCCCATTAAGGACTGCATCTTTGTTTGCTGTAGTCCTGTGGGACTTGTGAGCACAAGTCTCACTGGCTTTCCGAGCTAGGTGCTTAGGGGTCCATCCCTCAGGTGGGGCAGTTGACACCGAGGCACTAGATGTGTGGTCCAAACTCTCTCCTCTGGGAGAAGCTGGGAGTTGAGGGTTCCATCCAGATTGTATGGGGTTGTCCCCAGGGGTGGGGTGATGGCTAGAGATGATCTCAGCCTTTCCTAACCATTTTGATATACATATTTTCTTTTTTGCCTGGTGAGTAGGAGTCCCTCAGCTAATTTCTGGTTTCTCTCAGAGGGAATTGTACATTTCCTGCGTGCATGGGAAGAGGGACATTCAGGATGTTCTTATGTTGCAATCTTGGTCCAGAGTCCAGTTAGTGTTCTTTTGAGTGAACTCTGACCTGGGTTTGTGGTTGGCCGACTGGGTGGATAATAATACTGTCAAATGTATAACTAGTAGGGCCCCTCTTTGAACCTGTAGTTGTTAGCATAAAGTGTGAACTTAATCCATTCTTTCCATAAGAATGTTTCATTAACTAGTTGTTTATAACACTTGCTCATTCTCACAAGCATCAAAAATTTTACTTGGTCCTTTATTTTACAAATGACCTTTAATTTGCCTATTAAAAAGTTTAAATTAACAACCAAAAGGTCTTCTTACAAGGTAACTTTTGCCCTTGTTAGCTTTTTTCTGCTAAAGTTTTTTTTTGCAAGTGTTGCAAGCTGATTTGGAATAAATTTAAACTTCCTTAATTGAGTTAGGTTTTATTAAAGTTATAGAACTATGGAAAATTAAGTCATGAACAATAAACTACATGAGATTTTAGTGGAAAAAAAATCAATGCATGCAAACTTGATTGTTGTTTTTCCTAGAGATACTAAATTAGACACTGCAAATGCTGCATTGTGTATACTAAATTTGGAGCTTCTCTTTTAGCTAGTCTAATTAGCAGAGAGACCATAAACAAAATTAACTTAGGTGTTGGTTTCAATGTAACAACTTTTTTTCTTGCTTTTCTGACTTTCTGAACACTGATACCAGATTCTTAAGATTTTATTTTTTTAAGGAGACTGTTATTCATATTATTAGTTTCTTTTCTTTGTCAAATCAAGTTAAGTAGAAAAAAAAACACTTAATGGTGATTTGGAATTAAGCAAAGAGATAAATGGCAAATAGTACTTTTCTGATAAAAAAAGTCTTTAAGAAAGATATTTTTCTGAAATATTTGATCATTTTATACTGTTTACTCATCAGTGTATTTGTTCATGACTAAGAACTTCTTTCTTTTTGAGCTATTTTAGAAATTAAGATGGTAGAGTATCTTTATTTTTATAGGAATCACTGGAAAATGTGTAGGACATTTATTCAAAAAGGAGCATAAATCCTTTTAATAAGTAGACGTTCTCTTCTTTCTTTATTTCATGGTCTGCAAATCAAGTATGCAAGATATGATGTGTGTAAAGGATAACAGAAATTTAGAGAATATAATCCTAAGAATATGTAATATTAGAAATGTCAACTATGTAACTAAAAATTCACATAAACTCATGATTTACTTATATTTCTGTTAGATGCATTTTATGTCTAAATATATCTTAATTTCAACTCTTTACCTCTTTCTCTTTCTCCCTTCCTCCCTCCATCACCTTAGCCCACAGGTTTGTTTCACCTTACCATTTCAGGTGCACCATTCATGCTGCAGTCTATGTGACTGGATCCCACTGGAGTTATGCTGGACTCACCTCTGTGACCTCACACAGCGCTCCCATGAATCCAAGATACGGCCACTTCTTTCTTAATTTCTACAATAGCTCTACAACTAGCCTCTATGATTTCTCTCTACTTGATTTTCTACTTTGAGCCCAAGTAATCAAAACGAAAATTTAAGTTATAGAATGGCACTTGCTTCATGTGAGGTGCTTTTAAACAGTGAAGCACTCCTTGGGGAGTATGTCCATAGGATACATTCAGGTGTGCTTATTAATCACACCACCGGCCCAGTTCCTTCATCTATTTTTCTGGAGTATTTAAAACTCTTATAGAGTGATCTTTTAGTATCCAAAAAAATGTATGGGAACTTAATCTTCGCTGGTTAGTGGGATAGGTATCAAGAATTTTTGTGGATCTTTGCTTCTTCATCTGCAAAATGCAGGTTGTAGGACTAAATCAGTGGTTTTCAAACTCAGAATAGCATGGGATAGTTGTTAAAAATATAGATTCTAGGTCTCCACTCCAAGCCTTTGAAATATGAATATCGGTGACTCGGACTTGAGACTGTATTTCTAAAATGCTTCCCTGGTGTTTCTGATTTGGAAACCATTGGAACAGGGATTATGATACTTGGACACATTCCAACTGCCCATGACGATTTTTTCTTTTTCATTTATAGTTGAATTTTTTTTGTAATATCTTTCCCCTTCTTCCTCTCTTCCTTTTCCTCTCCCCTCCTCCTCATTATTTTGCATTTGGCTTGCTATTCATTCTGTTTGCTAATTTATTTTGAGCCGTGAATGCAATGTTATTGTGCTGATGGCGTGTGTTGTGTCTAAAGCTGTTTTACCATATTTCGGCTTCCCACATTCAAAATGCCATTGCTATATTGAGTTACTATCTATTAATTTATGAGCTTAAGTTATTGAATATATCTACTTTGATCTCAGTTATTATTATTCATTGACTGTGGATGACTTTTCCTTAATGAGGATTAAATGGATTTCCTGAACAGACATAGAAAAGAAAATACTAAAATGATAACAAGAATAAAACTATTGTAGTTTGGCTAACTCTGATGATAGGAAGTATTGTGATAGATAAAACATTAGATATCAGAACTACCTCTGAGTTTTACATGTTTTAAGGGGACTATAGGATGAAAAGAAAAGAAGGCTCTGTTGCTGAAAGGTAATTGAGGTCATTGATTCAGTCAACAATTATTTATGGGGCACTCATTCTACATCAGGCTGTTCTGATGACACAGGGGTGAACAAAAGAGGCCAGGTCCTTGCTCATCTGGATTAGACTCATGCTGATGGGGAAACAGAGAGACAATCAAGACTCAGTCAGTAATAAGTACATACTAATATTAAAATAGATGGTGGTAAGTGTTACAAAGAAAAATTTAATGGGATGATGTGATAAAAAGTGTTTGTGTGGTCACTTTGAATTGGGAGGCTAGGAAAGGCCTCTTTGAAAAAGTAACATTGAAGCATGGAATTGATTGATCAGAAGGCAACTATACAAAGATCAGGTAGAAGAACATGCTGAGAGGAGGGGGCAGTTTATTGCAAACACCCTAAATCTACAGATGAGCTTGTTGCATGTGAGGAGCCAAAAAAAGGTCAGCGTGTCAGGAGAGAAGTAGATAATAGGTGAGAAAATTGAGAAGTGACACAAGTGGGGATAAATCTTGTAGTAATAAGAATTACGTATGAGCCAAAATAAGAAGTTGTAAGTAGGAAGTGGCAATATTTTATTTAATTTATATTTTTTGACTGTCATGTGAAGAATGTACTAGAAGGGGCCATAAGTAAACTCAGGAAGCCCAGTCACAGGTCTCTTGCATTGGCCAAGCAAAGATATGGTTATGCCTTGGACTAGAGTGATGGTAGTAAGGACAGAGCAAAGTGCAAGGATTTGAAATACGATTTCAAGGTAGAGTAGACAAGACTTGCTCATAGATTGATAAAGGTATTGAGGGAAAGAGAAGCATAAAAAACTTATGTCTTGAGCAACTGGGGGAATGGTGGTGCTATTTACTCATCTAATACGTAGATGACTGGAGTAGCCTATCACCTACCCATTCTTCCTTTATAACTCTCTCAGGCATTTTGGATCCCACAATATGTCTTATGTAGTAAAAAGAATTGATATTGAGACATCTAAGCTCTGCCTTTTGCCAGCTTTGGGCAGTGAGAAATTTACTTAGATTTTGTGAACACAAATTTCTCATTTGTGATCAAAACTTTAGATGAGATTTATACTGAACCTCTTAAGCTCAGATCAATGTGCACAGTAAGCGAGTCACTGAGACACTTGGTGCTTGGAGGTAGAGAAAGGTTTATTTGAATTGGCCAAAATGAGAAGGCGGGAGAATAGGCTTTCTCAGAGCTGCCTTAACAAAGGAAGAAAGCAGGGGGTCTTCATAGGGCTAAGGGGTTTGGGAGGTGGAGTTTTGGGGAAACAAAGGGGAAATCTGTGTTTCTTTCACTTTAGATAAGACCTTGGGCAACCAGACTTCTTGGCGGCAGTGGCAGTGGTGGGGGTGGGGGGTGCAGGGGGGGAGGGGGGCTGGTTATCTGGTAGTTGTAACTTCCTTAAAGGCATTCTTTTTCTCCTGCAAAACAAGCTCATAAATCCTTGTGAACCTTGAGTGACCCCTTTGGTTAGACAAGTAAACAACAAGTTAATAAGCTATAATTATGCATGTTCTGTGAAGCAAGCATTTGGACACAACATATACATCTAATGGGAACTAAGTTAGTTTATTCTTTTCATCTGTGTCTGTGTTGGGAGCAAAGTTGGAGGGTAACCATGCTCGTATGGAATATTTACAGTAACACTCAGGTACCCAGCTTCAAGATCATGAATGTGCGTAACAGAGGACCTGTACATAAAAAGGGCACCATTCTTTACATAAATTCAAACTTTCCCCAGCTGTATTCTATTCTCTTACTACAGAACATGATTCTTATGATTTAGATGCCGCTAGTCAAGGTTGTCACTCATGCTCATTTTAGTAGTTTTTATCTGAAATGGTGGAGGATTCTGAAGATTTTTGTTGCATCTGTTTGAAGATAAGTATATCTGAAACTGTAGCTACCATTTGAATTTACTTCTTAAGAACAAGTGTTTCTATATTTATCGACTCACAACATGACCATATTGGAAAACTATTTGTTCTTCTGACCTTGCAAAGTTGTATGTCTTCTTTTATTTTTTTCCAGCTTTATTGAGACGTAGTTGACATGTAACATTGTGTAAGTTTAAGGTGTATAATGCAATGATTAGATACATGTATGTATTGTGAAATATTTACCACAATAAGGTTAGTTAATACATCCTTCCCATCACATAATTACCATAATTGTTGTCATTATGGTGAGAACATTAAAGCTCTACTCTCAAAGCAACTTTCAAGTATACAATACAGGTACTGTTAATTATAGTCATCATGCTGTACATTAGATCCCTGGAACTTATTCATCTTATAACTGAAAGTTTGTATCCTTTGACCAACTTCTCCCCATTTCCCACACTCCTCAGCCCCTCACAACCACTATTCTACTGTTTCTATGAGTTCGATGTTTTTAGATTCCGCATACAAGTGAGATCGTACAGTATTTCTCTTTCTCTGTCTGATTTATTTCATTTAGCATAATTCCCTCGAAGTCCATTTATGTTGTCTCAAATGGCAGGATTTCCTTCTTTTTTATGGCTGAACAATATTCCATTGTGTTTATATATATATATATATATATATATATATCACATTTTGAAATCCATTCATCCATTCAAAGACACTTAGGTTGTTTCCATGTCTTGGCTATTGTGAATAATGCTGCGATGAATGTGGGAGTCCAGATATCTCTTTGAGATAGTGATTTCATCATCTTTGGATATATACCTAGAAGTAGGATTGCTGGATCATAGGTAGTTCTATTTTGAATTTTTTAAGGAACTTCCATGCTGTTTTCCATAGTGGCTGTACAAATTTACATTCCCACCAACCAGCCAGTGCCCCTGGCTGTCAGTGTGCACAACCCTGGCTGCTGGTTCATTGCAGGCTCGTGGCAGAGGAGGCCGGTGATGACAGCTGTGCTGGGTTTGTTTTCTTCCGTGGCAAAAGCAGCTGGGTTTGTGTGCAGAGTAGGTTACCGGGAACCCGGATTGCTCCGCTGTGTGGCTGCTACTGGTAGCCCCTGCTTTTCTTCCTTGTTCTGAGCCATCTCTGTATGTCTCAGCTTTGCAGGTCTCCGGGTGGGGTGGAAACAAGGCGGGACCTTCATGCAGTGCCCTGAAAGGCTGAGGAAGCTGGTCGCTCACCCTGCTCTTCCTTCCCCTGCAAAGGGAACTCTTTCTAGCTGGGAAGTTCCGTCTTGCTGCTGAGCCATGCAGCTTGGGAGATGGGATGATACAGGCAAAACGAAGCTGTCTTCCTTCCCTTTCTGGGCAGTTATTCTCAAGCCCTTTGTTCCACTGTGCTGCTGAAATTTCTTAAGTGGACCACAGAGCTCTCTCAAAGCTCTTTTTGTTTGTGGATAGCTGTCTAATTGTTGCTGTTTGTGGGATCTCCTACTTGTCCATCTTGGTGACATCACGAATAAACTCTGTGTGTCTTCTTAATTGACTAAAAGCAAATCATCGCTCCTAGAGGTGAGAGTAGTGTCAGATAGATTCAATGAAAATAAAGCAGCTGGTGAGTTGGGTAAACTGATACAAACTCAGCTGTGACTTACTATCAGAGTTTACATGCATATATTTGAAATTTATGTGAATACAAAACAATAAACAAGAGTAAGAAATATATAAAAAATCTGGATGCTCCAGAAATACAATTCATATTCTGTTTTTCCTTAACAATAAAGAGTAAGCATTTTCCCACTTTTGTGTATACTGTGAGGACCTGATTTTTAATATATGCATGGTATTGCATCATATAGATGAGTTACGTATTATTTAATAAGTTCTCTAATCACACGTAGAACTCTGATTTCACTACCAGTATCATAATTTATGCTATTTAACAAAGGAAGATTGAGAATTTCAGAAACTTATGGACTCTGTTTGTGGATTTACATTACTTTTGGCTGCTAATGTAGAGTTACACTCAGCTATATCCCAGCGGATATACTTTTTTTCGTGGATGGTGAACAAATTGAATTATTTTTAAAAAGACAGACAGTAAATGGTATATTTTAAGAAGTCTGTATAACTTACCTTTAGCTCCTCTTGTATATTTAAATATGTTTTAAAGGAAAAAAAATCGCAGTACCTAATACTTCTAAAGCTGGAATTAAAGTACATTAAGACTTTCTTGAATCTTGTTATCTGTCATTCTAAATCCTCTTGAAGTTAGGTATAAAGAATAATAGATATATATTCAGTCAAGATACTGAAGATTTTTACAGGCTTTTGGATGAGAAGATTTTCAGCTATCAGTGTTTAAGCTTCAACTTGCTGTCTGTTAGTCTTGACAAGGGCAAAATAAGATTCTAATAGTTGTGATTGTAGAGAGAGTGCTTTTTCATTAGGTGAGGCAAAGTGTCAATTAAAAGGGTATTGAGATAAAGAAATTGAAACTAGATTAAGTTTATACTTTTTCATGGATGATAAGAAAATCCATTTTCAAGTTACATTTCATTGAGGATATATACTATCAGAGGCAAAGCTGAAATACCTTAAATACTTAACAGACTGCCTTTAGTCTTCAAAAGACTTATTAACTGTCTAATAATCATTTCAAAAGAAGTTTTGTATATATAAAACAAGCATATTTTAAATAAAATGGTATGCTAAGGTCAAACAATGAAGTAACTTTTAAAGAAGCTATAATCAGCAATCTTATTTTCCCCTCTATCTTTCCTAGTAGTTCCCTACCATTTAAATACTGAGCCTTTGCAATCTTTCAATGGGGTTTCTAATCTTATAAGGAAATTTGAAAACTGTATTTGATATATATCCACAAAAATAAATACCGTGTCCATTTCTAGAGTGCCTGTCCATTTTTAGAGGCAAGGCACGGTCAGACTAAACTTAAGCTTTTAGTACAATGTTGAAAATTGAGTGTGCATCTATAAAATGCATGAAGTACCAAGCTAGAGTTTGCTCTCCTGGCTAATCTATGTAAATAAAATTAAGTTTCTCTCTGATGGTTACTGCATATAGCGAAAGTGGTTGGATAGATTTTCTCAAATTTAGAAATCCTGCTAAGGACATAACACGTAGGCTATGCATTAAATAAGAAATTCATGTAGAGAAGACCCAGGAGACCCTCAAAGAGATGCCTCCAGTGGAACTCCAGGCATTGATTTGCACAGAGCTGCTTCTCACACTGCAACTTGATCTAGATTGCTTCCAGGTAAGTAGCACTAGAGATTTATCTACATGTTTGTGATAGTTAATGATTCTTCCTATTTGTTTAGGAAAAAAACATAATATTGAAATTTAGCTACTTCCTTCTGGCCTCTATGGTTTCATAGGAGGAATCTGCTGTCATTAGAATGAGCGTTCTCCTATAAGTAACTCATCATTTCTCTCTGAGTGCTTTCAAAATTTTCTTTTTGTCTTAGACTTCAGAAGTTTAATTATGATGGATTTTGCCAAGAATGCCTTTGGGTTTATCCTGTTTAAGGTTTATGTAGCTTCTTGAATCTGTAGGTTTGTGTCTTTTGCCAAATTTGGGAAGCTTTCAGCTACTATTTATTTGAATACCCTTTCAACCCTACTGTCTTTCTCCTTGATTTCCGAGGCTCCAATGATATGAATGTTGAAACTTTTTGTTATATTCCCACAAGTCTTCTAGTCTCTGTTCATTTTTTTTTCCTGTTTTTTTTTCTCTCTTTTTCATACTGACTAAATTCTATTGATCTTTCCTCAAGTTCACTGATTCAACCCTCTGTCGTCTCCACTATTACTGAGACCATCCAGCAAGTTTATTATTCCTATTATCGTATTTTTAGTTCTGTGATTTTCATTTAGTTAATATTTATTATTTACCTTTCTTTGCTGGGATTTTCTATTTTTTCCATCTGTTTTTTAAGAGAATTTGTAATTGATCGTTAAAGCATTTTTATGATGGCTGCTTTCAAATCCTTGTCAGATAATTCCAATATCTGCTTCATCTTGCTGTTAGCGTCACTTGATTGTCTTTCCTCTTTCAAGTTGTGATTTCTAGATTCTTGACATGATGAGTGATGTTTGATTGTATCCTGAACATCTCATCTATTTTGATAGGACACTCTGGATCCTATTTAAATCTCATATTTATCAGGCAGTTACCCTGTTGATTAGTACACAGGCCTTAGCTACAGTTTTGGTCTATGGTTCAGTTTAACTTTCAGAGCATTTGCAGTGTTATTCTAGTCTACTTGGTTAATCGGTTACTGATGTGGTTGCTATTGGGCCCTGCTGGTGCTGCCCAAGAGGACTCAAGGGGTTTTCTGGGGCTGGGGAGCTGGCGTCTCTGGGTGGAGGGGAGGAGCCTCAGCCCACAGGGACTATGAGTCTTCCAGGTCCAAGTGGGGTTGTGGCGGGATCCCTCTTTCCAGCTACCCATATCTCTTGGTGAAGGAGGGGCATGTCGGGCCCTGTGCAGAGGAGAGCACTTCCTCTGGCAGCTTATTGTTAGTGTGGTTCCCTATCCGTCCCCTTATGGGTGTTGCTGAGCTCACCTGGTGCTGTCGGAGAGACTTCCAAACGACCGAGGGAAAGAATGAGCCTGTCTGCTGTTGCTAGGTTGAGAAGAGTGTGCATGTAAATTGCCCTTGTATTATTTTTTCTAGTCCTGGGATCCGAAACCAGTTCTTCTTCCTTTTGTCGCCTTTCAGAGTTTTCTTTTGATTGCCTCTTGTGTTATTTCTGGAATTTATAGTTATAGTTAGTAGGAGAAACAGGGAGAAATGAGTCTACACATCTTGTCCAGATCTCAAGTTCCACCTACCATGGCATATTGGAAATGGAAAGGAATTTGATGTCCAACAGTTTCGGCGTGGAATCCTTGTTTAGCCACAAATCTATATGCCCTATATGATCTTAGGAAATTTATTTAACCTCTCTGAGTCACATTTTCTTCACCTGCAAAATGGGTTCATTTATTTATTCACTCGTTATTCATTCAACAAAGTGGCTATCATTGTGATATTCCTTTAACTGGGCACTGTTCCAGGCACTGGAGATGCAGTCGAGCATAGGACAGGGAAGATCCCTGCACTCATGACATTTCATTTTTGTGGCATATGCAGCTAATCAACAGGTAATCTGAAAATAAATAATTCTAGAGAGTGATAAGTTCTGTGAGAAAAATAAAACATAGTAATGTTAAAGAATGACTGAGACAGATACCTAGATGGGTGTACTTCAGATACTCAGGCAGAGTCTCTCTGAGGGGGTGCCACTTCATTCATTCATGCCACTGATTCAGCCCACATTGATTGAGCTCTTACTAGGTCCTGGGTATATATTTGAACAAAGACCTGAATGATGAGAGGCCCCCAACCATTTGAAAATATAGGGGGAAAGCATTTCAGGCAGAGGAATTTTTGTAAAAAAGCCCTGAGGTGGGAAGAATTTTGACAAGATCAAGGAACGGAGAAAGGTGTCTCGTATGGTTGGAATGTGATAAATGAGGAGTATTGTACCAGAAGTGATCAGAAAGGTAGGCAAGGAACTGATTATGTAGGAGCTTTGGAGCCACAATAATGAGCTCAGCTTTATTCTGCCAATAATGGGAAGTCTTTAGAGGGTTTAAACAGATAAGTGATACAATCTATGTATGTTTTATAAAGGTTACTGTAGCTCTTTCATAGGGAATGGAATGTAGGAGAGCAAAAATAAAAGCTGAGACCTTAGTGAAAAGGTATTTCAGTAGTCCAAGTAAGAAATAATTAAACTTGAACCTGAGAGATAGCTGTGGAAAGAAGAAGTTGTAGATTGGGGATATACTGTGCAGTTGGAGCAGGCAAGATTTTCTGAAGGATTGGCTCTGTGAAGTTAGGAAAAATGAGGACTCTGTTTCTGACTTTGGGTGGATGATAGGAATCATTTTAGACATGAGAAGATTGGGAGAGGAGATGGTATTAGAGTTGGGGTCAGAAATAAATATACTTGTTTTGGCTAAGTTAGGTTTTGAGGTGTCTGTAAGACCTCCATGGAGATGTACTGTAAGTTAGTAAATATTCAGGCCTGCAGTTCATGGGGTTCGGGTCTGGGGCTACAGCATGAGTCTGGGTGTCACCAACATTTAGATGATATTTAAGGCAGTAGGACTGCAGGAGGTCATCTAAATGGAAATTATAGAAAAAGAAGAGAAAAATCGGAGCTACTCCATAATTTAAAGTCAGGACTAAGGGATGCATCCAGCAAAAAGAGACCAAGAAGGAGCAAGAGAAAGTGGGAACAGAAATCATGTAATTCAGTGTCAAATAAGCTAAGTGAAGAAAATATTTCAAGAAAAGAGAAGGGGTCAACTTTGTCAAATGCTTTAATAAAATAAAGACGTAGAAGTAACTGATGGATTGGTTAATTTGGAGGTATTAAGTGGCCTTGACAAGAGCCATTTTAGTGGAGTAGTCACGGTTATTATGAAAATCATTTATATATGAAGTTAGACATTCTACTAATTTTAATTACTTTTCCCTCCTTCAGCTTCTTCATGTGTGAAATGGTGATAATGATGCTTTTATGCTCATGACACTCTTTTTATGCTCATATCACTAGATTTTTGTAAGGATCCAATGACAACGCATGAGAAAAGTCAACCTATGCAGAGTTACACAAATGTAAACTTAATCTTTATTTTTCTGTTGTATATTTGGAGGTAGACATGTTTTAAGCAAATGAACACTGAACGCATACATCCAACGAATTGATGCTCTTCCTTTAAACAATAAGTTTGATCCAAAAAGAATTGCCTCCACACGATAGATGTTTAAATGGTTGGACTTGTTTTTAAATTTACAGAAGATGTGGTATATATACACAATGGAATACTACTCAGCCATAAGAAACGATGAAATCCAGGCATTTGTGACAACATGGATGAACATTGAGGGTATAATGCAAAGTGAAATAAGTCAGAGGGAGAAGGTCAAATACCATATGATTTCCTTCATTAAGTAGTAGATAATAACAACAGTAAACAAACACATAGGGACAGAGATTGGATTGGTGGTTACCAGAGGGGAAGTGGGGAGGGAGGAGGGTGAAAGGGATAATTCGGTACATGTGTGTGGTGATGGGTTGTAATTAGTATTTTGGTGGTGAACATGATGTAATCTATGCAGAAATAGAAGTACAATGATGTACACCTGAAATTTTTACAATGTTATAAACCAATGTTACTGCAATAAACAAAAAATTAAAAAAAAAATTTACATGGAGGTATGCAAAAAAGCCCATTATTTTAAAACCAAATATTGAACCATACTTTTCCAAGGTGACAGATATAAACATTTTAAAGGCGCTTACAAAGTTTATTTTCAGTGATGACCTTATTTTTGTAATAATCACTACTACTGACATTACCATCATACCAACCACAATTAAAATCCCAGCAATACGAGCTACCATTTTTAGAGCATACTGTATATCAGATACTTTACATACGTTAATCTCATTTAATGTTTATAAGCACTCTATGATATAGGTGGTATGATTGTCTGCACTTTACATGTGAAAAATTGAGCCTCGGAGAGGCAGTTTGTCCAAGAACTGCAGACAGTGGATTCAGTTTTTAAAATCAAGTCTTTCTTAATCCATTGTTCTCACTCTTGACACAATCCTGCCTTTTCATTTTTGAGTGTGTTGAGAGGTAAGACGAGGGTTCTGGAGTACCTACACAGACAAAGTTTCTAGACTTGAGACTAAAACCAAGTTTTGTTTATTCTAAGAAAAGAAAAACTACATAGGAAAAAATCTAGAAGGTAGGTTAGAACATCAGATCTAGGAGGAAAACGACCTGAGACATGGGAAAACCATTTGAAAAATGTAGAACTCTACCCACGACTGGATGTGTCTATTGAAAGAGGGACAGGGGAGATAGCCAGGCCATAGGTAAATAGAACATAATATGTCTTGGTTATGAGTTTACTAGGCAGGAGAGAATTCTAGGAGTCACAGTTGGGGATGCTGAAGTTTAAGGATGGGATATCCATTATTTGGGGAGGGTCAGAAAGGGGAAAATTAATATGTATTTGTTTTATGGGAAGCTGAGACATGGGAGTGATTGTCATAAAGGAAGAAGTTTATTGTATTCCCAGACCCCTAGAATCAGGAGGCATGGCACGCAACACAGGGCCTCACAGGGAAGCACCAGTGTCAGTCAGAAGGGTCAGTTGCTCACGCTGAGGGGAAAATATGGGCAAGATCCTTTGTTGTGGTTTCCATGAGAAGGAATAGGCAAGGCAGGGTAAGCAGACTAGCTTTGGCTAGTTTGAATGATTTCAGTGGGCTATGGGGTATAGGAGCTTCCCCAATAGTTTGGTACCTGGCCCTAGGGTGATTAGGGCAGATGGATAGTGGCCTGCAATGTGAGAGGCTGATGAAGAGAGGGTTGGGTGTGTGGGCTCTGCATTGACTGATTTGCATGTGAAAGTTGTGCTCATGGGCAAGTTGTTCGATATCACTAGGAATTAGCTAACCCTGAGAAGGGCAGTCCCTCCCAGGTCATTAGGGCCCCAGATGTCAAAGCATCAGCATATAGAGAATAAAAATTCATGGTTAATACAGCATGAAGCACTTACTGTATACTAGGCACAAACTATCTCATTTATTTCTCATGGTAACTCTTAAGGTAGGAATTAGGTTTTGATTTTCATAAATGAGAAAATTTATGTTGGTTGATTGTGGGAAAAGTCCCAATTTGGGATGAAATCCTGACAGTGTCAGTGCACTAAGTAATCACTTAATAGCACTGGACGCTGCCATTCTGTAGTTGCTACAGGATGTGCCTGTGGGTGGTGGAGAGAAAGAAGACTAGATGATTTCTAAGGTTTCTCACTGCCTGAGTTGCCTGGTATAGTCTGATGGGATTTGCAGGAAAGGGGTGATTTGAGGATGCTTGTTGTGGCAGTGTGCAGGAAGCACTGTTAAGAGGGAGCTCGCCCAGAAGAGTGTGGTAATAGAGGCACTGGGCATAGGGGAGAATTAAATAGTAGAAAACCTGAATCCTAACTCTGTCTACACTACTTTGTTGCTGGGTGACACTGAGTGACTTCCTAGATTAAGGGAGAAAGGACTAAAAACAATTCCAAAGAGCTTTTGAGGATTCAAAGTTTAGTAGAAGAACTAACAGTGATGAAACAAAATAGGAAAGGAAAATTTTGTGTTGAAATAAGTTAACTAGTTATGTAGAAAGTATTCAATAGATACAAGTTGAATTGGATATAATTTCATCTGGTGTAGATTTTCTAAGAAAAGCGGGCTATAGTTCACCTGAAGAGAATCTGGATGCTCTTATTAAACTTAAATGCAGAGATTTCCGTTACTTATCTCTCCCTTTTCTTAGTTTCTATAACACAGGTTAGCTACCACGCAATCTCTAGTAAATACTCCGGTAATTGTTTATTAATTGTCTTTTATTGTGCTTTAATGTTTTCCCTATTTCTTACAAAAATAGACTATTAGCAACTCAAGATAAGAGCTATGTCTAGATCTCTTATAGCATCTAGTAAGTTCTGGACATATAGATACCCAGTAAATATTAAGAGGTTATGAATTCGTTGCCTGAACGAATCTTAGAAAGCTTGTAATTTAGTTCTCTAGTCTTGCAAATGAAGAAACAATCTTGGGAAGGATGAGGTGCTCGTCTAAGGTCAAAGGTGAGGTAGTGATGCTGCCAGGATGCCATCTGGCACCTGCTTCAAATCGCGCCTTTTGATTGATAGATTGAGTGTCCAGTGCTTGCTTTGACTTTCTTATGAGCTTCATCGGCTTTAAAAGAAAAGCTAAATTCATTTAAATGTTTTATAAATTCTAATTGCCCCTAATTATATAAAATGCCTTGGATGATATAATTTTTTAACGAGGCCTTTATTCTGTCATTTGTCATTGATAGAGATGACAGGAATAGAATATGTGTTAAAAATGTCAAGTGTACTAGGATGATGACATTTTATGAAAGTGCATAATTAAATTGTATTTTGGAAGAACGGATAATACATATTTCCAAAGGAAGTGAATTATATTTGAGAACGCTTTGAGGGGTCTCCAAATGGCATTCCATAACTCAACACCAGCTTTGTATGTTATCTCAGAGCTGCCAAAGAAGAAGACAAGATGATACTCTCTATGGCAACATAGGAAAGACGATGTAAAGTGTACAGATGTCTAAATGCTTCCCAAAGGCACAGTGGAAGTTGCACATTTTATTTCTAACAGCATGTCCTGGGGCCAAAAACAAACTGCTCACCTTCATTACAAACATTGACAGAGGTACGATCTAATATGGGATTAAGTGAAGAAATGATTGCTTACTAGAAAATAATATTACTCATAGGGCTGCAAAAATGGTATTTTGCAGCACTGATGTATGGCAATACCTGTGTTTCTACTCTAATTGGATATAAGTCTTAAATTGCCAAACTCTCTACTCAATCCCTTGTCAAAAGAGGAGAAGTGTGGTGATAATTTTTGAAAACTTGAATATATCATAATTCTACTTTATAGTTATCTGAGCCTAATCCTATGGGGCAGATAATGTTAATAATGAAAAGAAATGTGTTCTTTGTTGGTAACACATTTATATCACTGCTGGCTCATATGCTGTAAACAAATGTGGACCAAGTAAGGAAGGAAAGTTAAGGGAAAGCAATAAAAAGTGTACAGGAGAGATGAGGTGAAGTGAATTTGGCTCTTTCAGTGGGCCAAAATTTTCATAGACCAACTTCAGTCAGGGGTTTTACAAATCCAATCTTTTTCTAGTGGATGTTGAGACTCAAGGGGAAAGCAGTAGGTGGGACAGGGGAATGGTACGGCTTTGTGAGATGAAGGAGCTTTAAATTTAGGAAAATTCACCTAAGATGATGGGGGGGGGGTGGAATGTGCTAGTAAATTGGCTTCAGAAGCTGCACAGGGCCATTGGACTATTAGAACTTCAGGACTCTGAGGGTCAAAGAAAATAGAGAAGGCTTGGGTGTCTAAGAAGCACAGAAAGTAGGGATCAAGTAAGTGACCTGTCTTCCCCATGGGAGACATACAAATGGTTTTAGAAATTTAGAGAAACAGTACCAAGGAGGTACAAAAATTTTTTAAAATTTGCCGTTTGATGAGGCAAGGGCTTTGATAAGTTGTCTTACTTGGTTTGGGCTGAGATGCAAATGCACTGAATTAAAGCACAGGTTGGAAGGAGTCTATCAAGTTAGTATGCATCATTTTTACTTTTAAACAAAGGCCTCTCCATTGCATTCTGTCTTGCCTCGGTTGGCTAATAACAGGAGTGGCTCCCCTTTATCCAGTGACCCTGAATCTTGCATCCAGGAATCAGCCTTCTTGCCAGAACAGAATATAAATATCTTAAATATTTAACGAATATGCTTCCATACGAGGGTTGTGTAATGCATTGCTAGATGGATGGTTTATTCATGACCAGCCAGCCTATTTGAGGCTAGATGCCTTGCTATAAATGGCTGAAGCAGGAGATGGGAGAGGTAAGACAGAGAAAACAGAAATTTAGAGATTCAAAAGTCTGAGAATGGTGTTAAATGGCCTATTACTTTCCACCCTCTTGAATTGACTATTTATAACTTGCCATCCTGTCAATTAAAGACCTAATTTCACCTAAACAAATTTATATGTTCCCTATGAAAACTACTTCATGTCATTTATTTATAGTCTACTTCAGACCTTTTGAAGTCTGAGTTTCGATGTGTATTTCATAAAACTAATAGAATTCTTAATATATTTTGGTATTTTACTATTACAGTTATCTATGACCATCATAATGTGTAGCTAAGAATAACATCATCATTTTTTCAACTCCATGTCCTGTCTCTCTTTCAATTATATATGAGTTGGGCAATATTGAAAACAAGAGAGCTGTGGTATCACCTATCACTGATACTGAAATACTCATTTAAAAAATACCTATCTTAGCTCAGGAGCAATACACCAGAAAGAGATAAGTTGAAAATGGTTGTTTCTTCAAAAGTTTGTTAGCATTGCACGTTAAGGATAGTACACTGGTTTTGTTTACTGTTGTCTGTATGGTTTGAATTTGAATGTTAAATGTGGGTATAAGACTAGATTGACAGGGAGTTTAATGGAACAGCACACGTGTGAATTTGAGGGAATTTGCCTTACAAATGACACCTTCTTGGTAACCATGTTATGTCTAAAGCAGTGAAGGGTATCTCTAGATCTTGGTTCACAGTCGAATTATTTATTTGTAAGTGACAGTACTTGTGGTCAAATGAACAGTCTCACAATTTGTCAATTAACAACTTAGTCTTGCTTTTAATATGTCATATACAATTCATATTATAGGATGCATCTAGGATAGTTACTGTTTTATTCAATATTTTCCTTTTAATTATTGTTAACTTCCTGTTGTCAGTAGAGAAGGAAAAAACATCTAATTTTTGGTTGCCAGTGAAAAATCTAGGGTTTTTATTCTCAATATATAACTGTCAACGTGTCTGAGGTAGGAGAGTTTTGCTGAAGAAATCATTCTTTAATCAAGAAGGTGCAAACTGGCCCCTCCTTGAAACAATAGAAAAGTAAAAGTAAAAAATGATTGAGTAGAATTGCATGAGCAACACAGTTACATAGGGTTTCATCTACAAGTCAGACTACATCATGATCAACCCTGCTATTTAAATGGGACAACGGTTTCTTGCAAACTGGGCAATTACTCAGGGCAAGAGAAACAGAATGGAAGTTCCACCCATCTGACCTTCTGCCAGGTTTCATGTTTATTCTTTATACTTGCACAGTCTAACACATTTATTCTTCCCACAGGAGTTGCTCTGATATGCATTAGACATTAATATGCACATTTGAATGAGGAGTCAGTTCCAAGTTACAATAAAAACCACCTGTAAAGAATTTCTTCCCTATTTCAAATATTTAAAACAGTCACAACAGATTAAATTATTTCTTTAAGGAAAGTAAGTTGTGCTTTATTCTTTTTAAATGTTCCAAATTTACTTTATTAGTTATTTTATGGTATGTCCTTAATGAATACATTCACATCAGACCGAGGGGAGTGAAGCCCGTTACTGAGAGGGCTCTCTAATGAGTTGTACAGAACTGAAATAACTACATATGCATTCCGCAAATGGACCATTAATTGGAAAAAGAACCAAAGTGTGAAGATATAATCCTATAGGATGGAACTTAAAATGGTGATATATTTTAAGGCTTTAGAACTTTCGATTCACTTGTGTGGAGGAAAAGGTGAATGTGAAACCTATTTGTGTTTCCTTCTACCTAAGGTATAGCATTTCCATTAAGCCATTGTTGTAAACTTTGAGAAAAAAAAAATTTTGAGAATTTTGTTCACGAGAACTCTTATCTTTTTCTTTTTTGGTTATTTAAGTAGCGTGTCCCGTCTCACTGGTGTCTCTCCTCTTGGGTTGCTGGTGCTGCAGGGTTTGCTTAAGCTGTAACATACTGCCCTGAGGAGGAGCAAAGACACCTCGATACCGCTGCGTCCACTAGAACAACCTGGTAAGAACCAGGGTCTTCTGTAGATGCCCGAGGGGCAGGGCAGGGCTGGGAGGGAGCATTAAATCAGGCCACACTGCCACTAGCCTCCACTGGCCCTGGAAAAAACAGCCTGGGTAGGGCCAACAGCCGCCTCTTCCCAGCCAGCCAACCCTGTCACCTGCCCACACTGCCACCCGTGGGGGCTTTCATCCCCAGGGCCCCAGAAGGTCCGCTGGTTGCCTTACTCGGTGCAACTCCTGCCCTCTAAACTGAGCTGGGGCCACCACCAGTCTTGCCTGTGATGCGTTTCAGGCAAACACAACCTCTCCCTGCTTTGCAAAAACAAAAACAAAACACTGGATGCATATGTGAGTGAAAAGGGGAGCTATTCATGTTCACAGTTGGACCACAGGCATAAACCTAGTCTGTCCTGGACACACTGGGACATGTGGTTGTATTAGTCAGGGTTCTCCAGGGTTCTTTATATGTATTATATATATAAAGAGATTTATTATAAGGAATTGTCTCATGAGCTTATGAAAGCTGGAAAATCCAAAATCTATAGAGCTCATATCCCAGTTCTAGTCTGAAGGCTGGAAGTGCTGTAGAACCAAGAAGAGCTGATGTCCTGGTTTGAAGGTCGTTCGGCAAGAGAATTCTCTTACTCCGGGTGGGCCAGCCTTTTGTTCTATTTAGAACTTCAACTGATTGGATGAGGCCCACTCACATTATGGAGGGCAATCTGCTTTACTTAGTCCACCAATTTAAATTTTTTTGTTTGTTTGTTTGTGAGGGAGATCAGCCCTGAGCTAACATCCATGCTAATCCTCCTCTCCTTGCTGAGGAAGACCGGTTCTGAGCTAACATCTATTGCCAATCCTCCTCATTTTTTTTTTTCCTTCCCCAAAGCCCCAGTAGACAGTTGTAAGTCATAGTTGCACATCCTTCCAGTTGCTGTATGTGGGATGCGGCCTCAGCATGGCTGGAGAAGCAGTGCGTCGGTGCACACCCAGGATCCGAACCCGGGCTGCCAGCAGTGGATCGCGCTCACTTAACCGCTAAGCCACCGGGCCGGGCCCTAAATTTTAATCTCATTCAAAATCACCCTCACGGATACACCCAGAATAATGTATGACCAAATATGTGGGCACCCCATGGCCCAGTCAAGTTGACACATAAAATTTGTAAGTGCAATGGTCATCCAACTTATTTGAAAGCAGCAGATGATTTAATTCCATGTTGAACCTCTGTCCACAGTGATTCATACAGTATTTTCTTTTACGTTTACTTGAATGAATTCAATCTCTTCTTGTTCTATACTTGCCCTTAGCTTGGGTCAGAACTTCCCTGGCTCTCATCCCATCACGTATTTACCTCTTTCTTGCATGTATTAAATTCTATCGTGTCATTTTAAAACAGTGGTCCCTCTGTGAGGGACGTGTGGTGGTGGTTAGTAGATGGAGGGATAGAGGCAACAGGAGGGTTGTCAGACACCACCTTGGTTTCAACTATGATAGCTCTGTTTTTTTCTGTTTTATTTGTTTTTCTTCCCAGTAAGCTTTTATGTGAGGGCAGATTAGTTGGCTAAAATATATTTGAAAATCACCGCATATTTTCCTTAATGAGTCCATGATTTTGCATCAGGTGATCCATGAACCTGCTGAAACTGTTTGTAATAATTCCTTTCTTCATACAGACATATTTTTCTGAGGAGAGGGCACACAAATTTCTCATTTATTTAGAGAGATCTATAACTCACAGCAAATCATCTTTGGTCAAATGTTATGCATGACATCTTACATTTTCAAAAGGAGATATGATTTAGAATTACATTCAAGGATTTTGAAAGTATCGATATTTAGGAAGTCATCCCCTGTGTTTCTGTTGGATCCCTAACAAAATGATACAGAAATGATGCAAGGATTCATCAGCACCAGAAAACAGAAGAGAAAAAAATGGTTCTTCAATCCACATTTAGTTGTGGACATTCCTGCCTTCTTGGTGTGGTGGCGTACTTGACATGTGGAGACTGAGATATCTTCCTGCTCGGCAGCTTTCTCTGAAACTTGGCTAAAGAGAAAAATCAGTGAGTCAGATCAAGTTTAAACAGAAAAACTGTCAGTTTTCTCTTGTTGCATAGCAAACATTCTCAACACTTAGTGGCTTAAAATAACAGCATTTATTTTTTTCTCACGATCCTTTTGGTTGACCGGGTGGTGTATTACTCCATGTAGTGTCAGCTGCTTGAAGCTGGGAGCTTGGCCAGATCACCTCGGTTCTCCACGTGGTGTCTTATCCTCCATAAGATTTTCGTGTGTCTTCTCTCCTAGGAGAATAGCCTGGAATTCCTCATAGCATGGAGACTGGGTTCCAGGAAGACAATCCCAGTGTACAAATGCTTATCAACCCTCGGCTCGCATCATGGCTGCTGACGCGGGGCCAAAGCCAGTCTCATGTCCGAGCTCAAAATTAATATGGGAGAGAACTCCACAGGCCCCAGTACCGGGAGTGGACTCCTTGTGAACCACCGGTGTAAAGTCTAACACAGAAAAGACTTGAGAAAGTTCTTTGCACCAAACAGGCTGGTAGCTCATGGTCAGAAATTAAATCTACTTTAAATTAAAAAAATTAATTTTTAATTAATTAAATGAAAAAATTAAATAATTAAAATTAAATTAAATTTAAATTAAAATTTTGTCCCGTTTAGAAAATGCATCCATACATATAATAATAGAAAAACTTATACCTTGAAACCTTCCTTATTAAAGTAGGAAGAAAGAAAATGAAATAATTGTGTTCTATTAAAAATATGTTTTTTAATCCCAAAAATAAAAATTAAGGAGAACATAGGCATGAATAATAGGGCAAAAGGGAGACTTTAATAATTTGAAAAATCTTCACATGTTATAGATTAATATCAAAAATTGCTTCCTTAAAAAGTCTAACAAAATTGACAAAGCTCTCATAATTAAAAATGAAGTAAAACAGAGAAAACATACACAAAATGAAGAATGAAAATTGATCATAGGGACAAAGATTATTATGATTAATTCTAGGCTTACTAATATGTCCTTCTTTATACTATTCTGGAATCCATTACCAAATACTATAAAGAAACACAAATTTGAAGTAAAAATATTCAAAAAGATGGTGCAAAATTATCATTATTTGTAGATAATGTGACTTGCTATCCAGATAACTCAAAATTATTGAGGTTAACAAGAAATTAGATATTTATAAAATACACGTAGAAAAATAAAGAGCTATATTATTTATCATCAATGATCACGAAACGTTGTGGAGAACAGTTTTCATTCACATTAGTAGCAGAATTTCAGGAATAAGTTAACACATTGCCTGGTTCATGAAAGGCTCCCCCCAAAATATTTTCTGGATGATCAAGGACTAATAAAATGAACAAGAAGAGTGTAGAACCTATATAAATAGAGCTAATACACTTTACTTGAGACACAATAAAAGCCTTGATTAGATAAATGTATATCATGTTCCAGGATGGGAAGTATGAATATTGTAAAGATGTTAATTTTATCCTATTAATTTAAAGGCTTAATTCAATTCCATTATGTACTTCCAAAGAATTTTTTGGAACTTAAAGTCATACAAAAGTTTAATGGAAGAACAAAAAAGGGGAGAAGGGTATACATTTCTTTTTTTAAAATGAAGGGTAAGGTGTAATAGCACTACCAAGTAGTTGATATCAAAACTGGACCATGGTAATCAAAACAGCATGTGATTACCACCAAATCCCAACAATCAGATTAATGGAACTGAATAAAAATGTCAGCCACAGGCTTTAATTGTAATCAGAATTTGATATATGGCAAAGTAAAATTTCAAATCAGTAGGAAAATAACAGTTTATTTAAACAGTGAAGCTGAAAGCATTATCAAATATAAGAAAATAAGATCTCTACCTCAAATCATGATCCGTTAAAAGTAAAAACAATGGTAATTGGTACATTTGTCTACAAAAAACTCAAAATTCTTGAATGTCAACGTATTATGAATAAAAATTAAAAAAAGTAAGTTTCAGTTATGCAAAATAAGTAAGTTCTAGAGACCTACTACACAACATTATGCCTATCGTTAACAATACTGTATTGTACACTTAAAATTTTGTTAAAAGGGTAGAGCTCATGTGAAATGTTCTTACCACAATAAAAAACAACTTGATAAAGTATTAAAAAAAAAAACAAAAAGTGAATATTCTCATGAAATAAAGAGCCTTTACAAAAAATAATGAAAGAATGAGTAATGAAAACACAAATAACAAAAAAGTGATTAGGACATGAGCTAACAAAGCAATACAAAATGAAAAAAGAACAGGATTTATTTAACCTCACAATTAATTGAAGAAAATAAAAATCTATACCTTTTTCATTTTAAAATATGAAAAATTGAGGAAAAATGATAGCCAGTGTTGGCAATAGTTCAGGTAAATGTGACTTACATGTTATAGAAGGGAATAAGTGACACATTTGTGTGGAACAATTTGGTAATATGTATCAGAATATTTTAAGTGATAATATCTTTTGATCAAGTAATTTTTTCTCCTAAAATTTACCCTAAGGAAATAATCATGGATGTGAATTAGAGCACTAATATTTAACAGCAAACATAAAATAAAATCTAAACTACTCACATTTACAACCATAGAGTATTATTGAAGGACCTCGAATCTATATGATGGGAATACTTATAGGCATTAATAATGCATGGCAGAAGAATATATACTTCATGGCAGGCAATAATATTCAGGATGATTAATATTATGTGAATATTTTATAAAATGTTATGCATAGTATAATCCTAGTAGAAAATATCCTGGGAGATATATACCAAAATATTAATAGTGCTTATTTGAGACATTATAAATAATTTTTATTTCTTTTTTGGTGTGATTTTCCAAAATTTCTTAATCATTATTTTAGTTTTGTAACCAGAAGAAAGCTATCCAAAGTTACTGAATATTATACACAAAAGGTAATGAAACAAGACTGATCCTTCTGCTTGCATACACTTATGTGAGCACATATTTACACACACACCCCTCCCAGAGTACAGATCTCTTTGTTTTACAGCATCAGCTCTGAGAGCAGCTGTGAATTAATAAAGCTTCCAGAGCTGTAGTGTCTGTGGCACAGGCGGACTATTTGGACATTCTCAGCGTGTGTTCCCCAGTTACACGAGGCGTTGAAGACCCCTGTGACTGCGTGGTATAGAGATTTGATCTGCCGTGGCCAAATCTGCTATCTGAGGACTTTTCCTCAGGCCCAGACCTGACCGTTCTCAAATATTCAGAATACTACTGGCCTAAAAGATATTTATTTTTTTTCAGTTTTCCTTCAGTTACTCCCTGAGGTATTCTCTGTCAGCAACTGATACAAGATTTACTATTTTGTATAAGTCAGGAAACATTGCTATGTCTGTCTAATATTTACTTATTCATCTTCCCTCTGTGTTCCTTTGTTCTTTATTTCCTTTCTCCTTGCTTCCTTCTCTCCATTCTTTTGTTCTTTCTTTTGTTTTTCTCTCTCTCTCTCTCCCTTCTTCTTCTCTCAAGTGCCTGCCATATGCCAGGTGTAACATAGTGTTGACCAGCGATGATCAAACCTCTTTACTTGCCTTCAATGAGCTCAGTTACTTGGGGAGATATGTGGTAATTAAAGTAGAATTTTTCCTTTAAAAATGTTTTGTGTTTTCAAAAATTTTATGAAATCAATACTTTGCAAGGGTTAAATTGAATAATTCTCACAAGGATTTAGTGAGAAAGATGGTGAGAAGCTTAAATGTTTTGACAGAATACTTCAACAGAAGCCGGGCAACTTGCCTCACAATGTGACAACCCTGTTAATACAGAGCAAAACCTCTTGGAATGATGATGAATTTGAAAACTCTAGCCTAACAAATTTGAATTCTTTTTTCCAATTTCCTGCTATGGACTGAATGTTTGTGTTTCCCCAAAATTCATATGTTGAAAAAAAATCCCCAGTGTAATGGTATTGGGAGGTGGGGCCTTTGGGAGGGGATTAGGTCATGAGAGCAGAGACCTCGTGAATGGGATTAGTTCCTTTATAAAAGAGACCCCAGAGAGCTCCCTTGCTCCTTTCCCCATGTGAGGTTACAGCAAACAAGACAGCCCTCTGGGGGGAAGCAGATTCTCACCTGACACCAAATCTTCCAGTGGACTTGATCTTGGATTCCCAGTCTCCAGGGCTGTGAGAAATAACTTTGCATTGTTTATAGGCCACCCAGTCTATGGCATTTTGTTATAGCAGCTCAAATGGACTAAGGCATATCCCCTGGAAGTGTTTTCCAGCTTACCCTGACAAGGAACAAATTTTTCCTCTCCCCATTAACTATTAACTCTGTATGGGACCATGTCCCAGCCCCAATCCCCAACATCTGCAAATTGTTATGTCCTTCTCACCATGTTCTCGAATGTGGTTTTTCAGAGAACATCTGGTTTTTCTAGGGTGGTTAGAAAAGTAGACTTGAACTTTGCCCTCTTTTCCTCTGCTTCTCACCATGAATCGCCTTTACCTTCTTTTATTTCTAAAGATTCTGGATGTGAATATATCAACTTGGAAGTAGGGATGAAAAATGTGAAATAAGATTTTAATTTGTACCTGGGAATTTTCCCCCAGAGATTAAAAAAAGACTCAAGGCCATACTACTGTTGAAATTTCGTGTCGTCCGTACACTCATGAATTAAAGATAGCATGATACTGGCAGACAGGATTCAGCCATAAGCATGTTCTGATTTATTAAACTTGTCTTTTTAAGTAAGATAAAGTAGTTGAGCTAATAGACAATTCGAGTCTCTTCTTTCGGAGTCTCAGGAGGAAATAATTCTGCTATGAGAGCCTTGGGAGAGAGAGAATTATAAAACAGGTTCCACTCTGATGGACGGACATTGGGAAAGGAACTATATAGTTTTGTTCATTGGCGGAGGCTAATTCACATAGTGTTAAGTGCTTCCCTGCTTTCAGTCAAGGTGATGCCCTGAGACTCAGTGCAATTCCACTGAATCTCCTCCCGGAACTGAGTGCTGGAAGCCGAACCATGGTTTAGGAGGAACAATGATCTTTGCTTTAGCTGTGCACCACAGCCATCCCAGCATGCCTTGGGGCCAGAAGTGGGAAAGTAGAGGAGGGGGCAGGCGCTGGTATTTCTATCTATTACTTTTCTGTCAATGCTTCCTGTAAATTAACTTTTGCTGTTAAGGGATGCTTAATTTATCTGAGTGTGCACAGGGGCAACAGAGGGATGACGTGGGATATAGAGCAACGTTAATAGCTTAAATTTTTAACGTGATTCCCTTTTTGAAGACCTCCTGAGCCTTCCTTCACTCTTGTTCACTTGAGCATCCATGAATCCAGGAAGAGATCTTAGGTTCTGAAATTCAAAAGGAGAGTTTTCGCTTCTATCCTTTGCTTTGCAAACCAGGCTGGTGGTTGATGAACTGTTTAAAGTTTATTTCTCTTTAAACATGGGAGAAATCTTGTTCAGCAGGTTAGAACACTGGGTTTTCAATAGAAGAAATTTTGATAGGTAGAAGAGGAAGAGGAAAAGGGGAAAGTTCACTTTTCCAGTCTTGAGGGATTGTGGGAAGGAGAAAGATGAAAGAGACAAAGTATCGTGTGAAGTGGTCAAAAGCAGGGGTCTCTAGGGCTGGCCCGGTGGTGTAGTGGTTAAGTTCTCGTGCTCCACTTCCGTGGCCCAGGTTCTTGGGTTCGGATCTGAGGCACAGACTCACACTTGCTCATCAAGCCATGCTGTTGCGGGGTCCCACATGCAAAAAATAGAAGAAGATAGGCACAGATGTTAGTTCAGTGACCATCTTCCTCAAGCAAAAAGAGAAAGATTGGCAACAGATATTAGCTCAGGGCCAAGCTTCCTCACCAAAAGAAAAAAAAAAAACCCCACAGGGGTCTCAATTTCTATTCTCCAGACTTCAATCTAGAGCAGGTAATGTGTCAGATAGATAAAAATATCACAAAGTAAGGGCCAGCCCGTGGCCTAGTGGTTAAGTTCTCGCGCTCTGCTTCGGCAGCCCAGGTTCATGGGTTCAGATCCCAGGGGCGGACCTACACCTCTCATCAGTCGTGCTGTGATGACAATCCACATACAAAATAGAGGAAGACTCGCACAGACGTTAGCTCAGGGTGAATCTTCCTCAGCAAAAAAAAAAAAAAATATATATATATATATATATATATGTATATCACATAGTAAAGAGAGGTGGGACTTCTTCAAGCCCTTCTTTGCAACTCTGGGAGGAAGGTAGATGTGCACTTTGCAGACTGACCCACACCACATGCTGGGAGAACTTGACAGAAAGCACTGGACTAGCAGCATGGCCCTTTAGCCATGGCCATAGGATGGATCATCTGTGCCAGGAAGTGGTAGGATCAAAGTCAGGCCTTAGAACTATCTTTAGTGCCAGCAGGAGATACGACGAGACCTTCTGTCCCTGAACCCTGAGCAGAAACATGGGTCCAACCAAAGAAGAATGGACCAAAAGTTTACCAGGGCCAACTTCTGTGCTGGAGACTAGAGGAGCCTGACGACAGGTTGGGAAGCAACCTGTATTCAAGAATCGTAAATTGCTCCCCTCTGCCTCTAGTCTAGAGCATGTGAGCAGTACAGCTGTCTCATCTTAGGGAGAGAAGCGGCTGGAGGGATGTTGTCTGCAAGACTGAGCGTTTTTATCTAAGAGACTGAACTTGTCCTGAGGGGCTCTTTTTTGCTATCAGACTAAACTTTAGATTAGATTGGGTATTTACTTCACAAACAACGGGGGGCACAGTAGGAAGAATAGATTAGTTGTAGACAAAATAACAAACTCTATCCTATATTAAAAAGTTTGTTATATAACAAACTTTTAGTTCCTTAGGTTACAGTATGAATAAAAATTGGCAACTGCTCCTCAGATGTAAATTATTGAAATTAGCCCACAGATATCATTCTGCAAAATTGTCTAATTTCCCATTCAACTGTTTTTTTAAATTAAATTCTGATTAAGCCTCCTTTGTTCTTCCATGTTTTCCCCACACTCAATCCCCAACCCCTACCTCATGCATCTTCTCCTTCCAAGGTTTCTAGATTTGGATTATGGGAAACCAGACTTTCAAGATCACAAAGCTTGGCTTGATGAAATTCCATTCAGAGTGTCACCTGTTATGAACCTACTATGCTCATATCTTTTCTAGTTGTTAAAGCATGGGTGCAGATGTTCACTTCCGCATTTCTGCATCTAGAGCTGGAATCCACCCTTTTCAAAAGAAAATCTTCTTTTTAAGACAAGTGATAAGAAATGTTACTGCCTACTCCTGTCTGAAGTGATAAAGACTCTCTGGTTTTAAAATGCGTTTGTAGCAACTATAACTAACGGAGATGAGAAAGGTTTGCCGTACAGATAATCTGCATCTAGACTTTGCTTCTCCAGTTTTTTGCGTCTAGCTCTGTGTGGTGTTCTGCTTTTTCTGTCTCTCTAGATCACGTCTTGTGTCCTGAGGTGTGCATCTGCTTCACAGAATCTATGAATCCACTCAAGTTATATGCAAAGGCTGCGTGAATAGACATTTTTTTCGGTGAGGATACACATTTTTCATGATATTTTCAAAGAGGAATGGGACTGAATAAATTTGAGAATTCTTATTCTATCTTTATATGTCAGCCTTATTTTGTCTCATCAAGTCTTCATTTTCCCCTTTCCTGTCCCTCCCCTGTTTCTCCTTCCACAATATGGGTAGAAAATAGGAACATAGGAAAACTGTGCTTTCTAATTATAACATAAAGAGGAAAGAATGAGATGTTTTATATATTATCTTAAAAAATAAATTTGTTTTGTTGTGTGTTCCTTGGTTTATTATTTAACTATAGATCATTACCTGTTTTGAAGCAAACAAATAAAAAATCAAAATAAAAACAAAAACAGCAACAAAACACCCTCTGGATTCCTTTTGATTTTGAAAGAAATATAAAAAACAAATTACCTAATATTTTGAGGAAATTGTTTTTCAAATGAAAACAACATTTTTTTCTGAATATTAATCAATTATTTTAGAAACATTTAAATCATACTTAAAGCAGAATATGTATATATCCTAAAATCTTACCACCCAGAATTAACCACAATGAACCTTTTACCTTTAAGGTACCTTTTGTATTAATACACAGTTTAAAATAAATAGGGTCATAATATAATTTGTGTTTTGCAATCTGCTTGTTTTTCCCACTGAATAATATATCATGGTCATTTTTCCATGAAAAAGATGATCTAAGATTTTCGATGCTTATGTAGACTTCAACTTATATCCGTGTACTATAATTAATTTTACCAGTATCCTATTGAAATATACTTTAGTTTTTCCGAGTTATTCACTATTATAAATAATATTTTCTTGTGTGGCTTTTATATGTATCTTTATATTTTTAAAGTTCATTAGGATATAGTTCAGACATAACAAAAATATATAAAGGAAAATAAAATGGACGTACATATACTCACCACTAAGCTCAAGACTTAAGACAATACCATAGAGTTGTGTCCCCTGTATGTGTTGACATCTTTACACAGTTGTCTAATAGACTACTTCAGATAAATTCCTAGAGACTGAATTTGTGGATCAAAAGCACAGTGAAATCATTGTTTTGAATACATTTTGTTTATTTGTATTTATTTATTCAATAAATATTCAGTACTTGTTGAGTGCTGGGGACTGTGCTTAGGCCGGGACTAGAGAGATAAAAGACACAGTTCCTATATTCAAGGAGAATATACTCTTGAGTCAAATAATATGACAAGTAAAACACAGCATGAAAAGTGATGAAATAGAAATAAAAATTGGATACAAATGGAGCATAGGGAAGTTGAACCTATTGGACTGTCATAACAGGTCTGGAAGAGGAGGTGATTAGAGTATGAATTTGTTAAGAAAGGAAGGTAAGCATGGAAAACTTTTGAAGTGGAGAGCAGCATTGGCAAAGGCCAGGAACGAAAGATCGGGTCCCATTGGGAAATTGTCCCTAGTCTGGTACGGCTGGAGCATGGAGTTCTAAGAGAGAACAGAGAGGGATGAAGGCATAAAACAAGGGGAATTTGAGTGTTAGAAACAGAAAGAACATGAGTTGGCACGATGGGTAGCATGAGTTAAAAATCGGTTTTTAATAAAGTAGTAATGAACATGTTTGAAGGCAGAAAAGGAGAAGTCATAGAGGGAGAGACTGAGAATACTGGAAAACCATTAAATTATCTGATGAATTTTAGTATGTTTGGTGTTCTGTTTCTGTCTCATTATGTCTTCAATTTTAAATATTTCCTTTTGAAAGTCAGTGTAATAAATATTCATTCTTCTGGCTCATATTTAGGATGCAGCTTACAAAGAGAAGTCTGTGGTTCTTCCTTCCATATCCCATCCCTCCGGCTGTATGCATAAGGAGGCAATACCAGGTGCTTCCTCCCGACTGAACATTCTCTGTGTTAATGCTGACTGGGCAGAGATCAGAGTGTGGTGATGAGAAGATTGGGACTAGTGAAATTATTAGGTTTCTTTTCACTAAAAATAGAGCATCAGTGGTCATCCCAAAGCAGTAAATTGGCATGCAGTAGCAAGTTATTCATGATGTAGGCAATTCACTTTCAAGTTTTATCTAAAGGAATGATGCTTCTTATGGCAAGTTCTGTATAAAATTTATGGCATTTCAGGTTAACGCTATTGACCACCAGGGAAGACAGTAAAAAATTGAGAGTGTATGCCAAATAATCTTCTGTAATAGTAGACTCATGCTTTCTTCATTTGACCTCTGATTGCCTAGATGATAAGGGCTGCACTATACTGGAACAGCGTGCAACACCCTGGACCTTTGAGTCTTGGCGTCTGCTTGAAGCTTAATGACTCACATCACTCTTGGCAACCGTGCTTCCGACTTACAGCAGTAATGCTGGTTCATGTGGATAATGGAAACAGTTTTCTGCCTCTGCTAGTAAATGGTCTTAAATGAACTTTGTTCAAAGAACTTTCCTTATAGAATCATTCACACTGTTTTTGACCTTGTACAGAACTCATTCTCCACTGTAAAAATAGTCGTCACTGGTTAGAGAGAGAAAATTACATAGCTATTGAATACGACTGGCATAACCTGAACCATGAAAATTGAAGAAAAGGGATTTTCTAGAAAAAATTACTTTCTATCCTTGCTGTATAGTGTTATTGTTTCCTCTATTTTTATGCTTGAGACTAGCTTTTTGGGGATTTATATTACCCAAGTAATTAGCTTTCTCATTTCCTTTGGGAATTATTAAACTGCCTGATAGACTAAATGGTTTAGTATAATTGATATATGTTTTGACTTTTAGGTATTTAGAATTCTAATGAGGGATTTCAGTTGTTCTATTTACACTGAAAATAAATAAAACTACTCTAATTTTGAACTTGAAGGAATACTTAAGAAATGAAATATTGCAATTGGCATAAAGCTTTACTTTTATGTTTCAAAAATTAATTCATTTATTAAATGCATGTGTGTGTGCATAAGTGTGTGTGTTTGTATTTAACAAAGGCTATGATAGTGACATACCTGAAATATTACAGAAAAAAATCAGAAGTTTGGGAGAAATGTTTGAATCTATGGGAAATTTCACTTTGTGAAGACCCTTACGTGAAACTAAGCATACCAGGAGCTCACTAAGACGATGAAGTTAGCACTAAAGTTGCTAAAAGGATCATTTTAAAGATCTGGGAGTGTTGCTGGAATATTGTTGAGACATATTTTAGGAGACAATTCTGATTATCTTCTTTATGAGGAAAATATTTAGATTTCTATGCATTCAGACTTTCTCTTTCAAGATCTATTAAAAATTAATATCAATTGGAAATTTATTCCAATTCTTGAGTGCCTCTCATATGCAAAGTTCCATGATAGACAATCTGAGTAATATTTATTCTTTCATTTCACAAATATATATTGAGTTTTTTATACTGTGAATCACTGGTAGCTTTCAATAAGCTAAAAACTAAATCTCTTCCATTTATTAGGTAGGTCAATCTGCCTGTGGTACCTGGGATGATTGATGGGTGAATGAAATAAAACTGAAGCCAGGGAGACTGATTTAGAGGTAATTCAATAGCCAAAGAATGGACTGCAAAGGAGCTAGACCAAGGCAGTGGCAATGGGAATAAAAATAAAGGAATGAATTGAGAAATATTTTAAAAAGTTGACTGAGTGTATATAGGTGGTATAGGCAAGAGAAAGAGATAAATGAAATAAGATTCAAGAATTTTAGTTTGTGTCATTAAATGAAAAACAGTGAAACTGCTAGAAATAATAAATCCAAAGGGGCAGATGATAAGTAGAGAAAGACCAAGGCTTTGATTCTAAAAAATATGAAGGTTATGGTAGAGACTTCCAGTTGCAGGGGTTCATTGGCATTTGGGGCTATGCAGAGGAATGGGTAGATTAATGTAGTGGCCAGGGGATCATCTAGTTGGATGGAGAAAGATATAGGGCAGGAAAATTGAAGTTTCTCTCTCAAGTTCCTGTTGTTGAGATTGATATAAATAAGTGAGTTTTGAGTTAAATATCCTATATTCAAGAACTACTTTGTGATAACTACTATTACATTGTGGTAAATGTCTGGGAATTTAGTGAGGTGATCAAGGTTTAGTAGTTCATACATACATAAATGTACATATACAAATAACCACATAGATTCAATGATGAACCTTTCGTCTTAGTTTTCTATGATTTATTTTGGTACCTACTTATATCCCTGGACAAGAGTGATATAATTGCAGGTATGAGGCGAAGGTTTATCTTACCTAGGAGGCAAAGTTTATGCCCATCCCAGAGTTTAGACTGAGCACTTCCCCTTTCTGAGCTCCTCAAGCTTGCCTAATAAAAATGGATCCACAACAGAAGAAAAAACGCAGCTCCATAATGCTTCTTTTACTTTTCTTGCGAGTGAAGCAAATGGAATTGTCTAGGTAGAGACTAAGTTCTTAGAGAGATTGGGAGGACCTGGAGGGGAAGAGATAGGGAAATGAGTATTTTTACATTAATTTCTCCATAGTGGGAGGGGAACATACCCAAGAATAGAGAGGTGAGACCTCAGCGCTCCGAGTAGTTTTCTACAGACCTGGGAGCTGCAGCTATGAAATACCTGGAGTCAGAAGGAGATCTGCATCATTCATATCTCTTCATTGAATTCTCAGCTCAGTGCCATCTCAACTCTGTTCGCGTTGGTCACCATCTCATCCAGACTCAGCATATAGAGCCCCATCCTCATTTTGGTAGTGATCATCCTGCATTCATCAGATCCCATGGGTCTTTAGCCAATGCAAAGACTAAACTGCCCTAATCTCCCTAATCTTTAACCAGATGTAATGGTAATGATAAATTTCAGGTCAACAGCCAGGAAAGAAAATGGAAAAACGAGCAAGGAAATGGACTGCCACCGAGAACTTTCAGAAAGGAACTTAGCTTTATCAACACCTTGATTTCAGCCTTGTGAGATTCTAAGCTGAGTCGACTGGACTTCTGATCTATGGAAACTGTGAAATAAAAATTTGCGTTGTTGAAAGTGGCTACATTTGTGGTAATTTGTTATGATAGTAACAGAAAATTAATATAGATAGTTTCTAGTTTGGGACAATTATGAAAAAAACTGTTATAAAACTTAAATATAGATTTTTTTAAACACAAATTTTCATTTATTTTGGGTAAATATCTCGGGGTGTCACAATCAATTCTTGTTATTTGTGGTAGTTATGTTCTATAAAGTCACCTTGAACACTGAGTTAGCGAGTAATGAGACATTGTTCCTAGGAGAAATGCAGGGTTAAGTTTCTGTGAGCCTCTAGCCGCAATGTTTTTGTCAACTGATCAATACGTAACTTTGTTTTACATGTGTTTTCTGTTTAATGACACCGTATTTAATACACATTGTTGCTTCATTAACACTGAACTCATGGCTAACAGCACTGTAACTTGTGGCTCAACAAAACTCATCTAACACACATTTTTTCCATAAGGCACTTTACAGCCTTCTTGAGTTTAAAAACACTAGACAGCACTTCAGCACTACACACCTAGGGGCCATTTTAAACAGCAAAGTCACCAACAAAAAGAACAAAAATGCAAAAAAAAAAAAACCATAGAAAACTAAATAGACTGAGAAAAGGACACATTTACAATATGAGAGTTAAAACAAGAAGCCAGAGCATTGCCTTGTTCAATCTCACCTGGGAATGTGCATGTTGAGTGACTCAAATTTTTTACTGCTCTGTACACGCCAAGGAATGACCACAAAAGCCTCATAAGTATCGATTTGGGAGTTACAAATGAATTTCAGCAAGTGGGCAAATTCACAAATGTGGAATCTGTGAATAAGGAGAATTGATTGTATTATTGTACCATACGGTGAGTGTATGTTTAACTTTATAAGAAAATGCCAAACTGTTTTCCAGAGTCACTGTACCATTTTGCATTCTCACCAGCAATGAGTGAGAGTTCCAGCTGCCCACTCCCTCACAGTAATTAGTATTGTCAGCTTTTCTGATTTTAGCTATTCTGATAGATATGTAGTGGAATCTCATTGTGGTTATAATTAACATTTCCTTAATGGCTAATTACACTGAACATCTTTTCGTCTACTTATATTTCATCCTTATATCTTCTTTGGTGAAGATATTTCTGTTCAAATATTTTGCTCATTTATTAAAAATTGTGTTGTTTGACTTCTTATGGCTATGTTTCAAGAGTTCTTTCTATAGTATTCTGGATGTAAATCCTTTGTCAGATATGTGATTTGCAAATGTTTCCTCCTAGGGTATGGCTTGTCTCTTCATTCTCTTAAGAATATCTTTGGCATAGCAAATATTTTAAATTTTGACAAAGTCTAATTTATTAATTTTTTCTTTTATGAGTCATGCTTTTAGTGTTGGATCTAAAATCTTTTTGTATAACATCAAGTAATACAGATTTTCTCTTACTTTTTTTCTAGAAATTTTATAGTTTTATATTTTACATTTAGGTCCATGATGCATTTTGAATTAGTTTTTGTACAAAGTGTGAGATATAAATTGAAGTACAGATAAATAAATAAAAAGTCCAATTGTTTCAGAATCATTTGTTGAAAGACTATCATTTCTTCATTGAATTGCTCTTGCATCTTTGTAAAATATAAATTAACCATATAGGTGTGGATCTACTTATGGACTTGATTCTGTTTCATTGATCTGTGTGTCATTCTTTTCTCTAATACCACACTGATTAGTGTAGCTTTATATTAAGCCTTGAGATTAGGTATCGTGAGTCCTCCAACTTTGTTCTTTTTTTCAAAATTGTTTTGGAAATTCTAATTACTTTGTCTTTCCATATAAATTTTAGAGTTAGCTTGCTGACAAAAAAACAAAAAATCCTGCTGGGATTTTGACTGAGATTGTATTGAATCTGTCTATCTATTTGAGGTGAATCTTCATCTTTATTATATAAAATCTCTTAATCCATGAACACATTATTTCTCTTATTTAGGTTCCCTTTGATTTTTTTGATCAATATTTTGTGTTTTCAGCATACAAGTGCTGCACATATTTTGTTAAATTTATAACTATGTATTTCATTTTGTTACTTTTTAAATTTTAATTTCCAATTGTTTATTGCTAGTATATAAAAAAATTGAACTTTGTATATTGACTCTATAATTTTGACTTTGTAAACTCACTGAGAGTTTCAAGAGTCCCCTCTCTCTCTTTTTTTTTTTTTTTTGTAGATTCTATAAGGATTTTCTAAGTAGATAATCAGGTAGTTTATGAATAGTGATAGTTTTATTTCTTCCCTTCTATTGTGTATGCCTATTTCTTTTCCTTGTCTTAGTGGTTTGATGTTGAATAGGAGTAGGTGAAGATCTTTGCCTTCCCCAAGTTTGGGGGGAAACATTCAGTCTTTTACCATTATATATGATGTTTGCTGTAAATTTTTTTAAATGCTACTTAGGTTAATGGAAGTTCCTGTACATTTCTAGTTTGCTGAGAGGGTTTTGTTTGTTTGTTTTTACTATGAATGGATGTGGAATTTTATAAAATGCTTTTTCTGCATTATTTGAAAAGATCTTATGGTTTTTATTCTCTAGTGTGTTTATGTGATGAACTATATTGAGTGATTATATGTTGAATCAGCCTTGCATTTCCAAGATATACCCATACACCAACTCGATTATGACATATTATCCTTTTTATATACATTACTGTATTTAATTTGTTATAGTTTGTTAATAATTTTTGTGTCTGTGTTCAAGAGGGATAGTAGTCTGTAGTTTTCTTTTCTTGTGATATCTTTGTCTGCTTTTGGTATTGACGTTATGCTGGCCCCACAAAAGTATAAGAGGAAAGTGTTCTATCCTCTTATTTTTGGAAAGATATTATGTGTAATTGATATTGTTTCTTCCTTAAGTGTTTTGAAGAATTCACCATTGAAATAATCTGAGTCTGGATTTTCCCTTGTTAAAATGTCAGAATAATGTTTAAAACATGTAATTGAGCGCATATTATGTATCTGAAATATTGGTCACTTTCTCACATATATTCTCAATTTCTATAATACATTTATTACCTCTACAGTGAGTTTTGGCTTAAGTTAGCACAAGGTATCGATGGAAAGAAAAATCAATAAGTAGGTTTGATGCAAAGTAGACACTACTTTGTTAGTATTCTTGATTTTTCACTGAAGATGCTGAAATCTTCCAGTCAAAGAGCTAGACCTAAAGATGAGGCAACTTGTAACCTTAGATTTAGTCATGAGACTCATTTGAGCCCAAGTTTTCTTACCTAAAAAATAGATATAATGCATCATAAAATGTGTTACATCAGATAAAGTATTCTGAATTTATGCCTAATTTATAAATGACCTAATTGGTTGGGTTTTAATGGAATATAAACATTCATTTTTCATCAAGTTAAAAAATATCAAGGGTTTAAGTTATTTAACTGTGAAAGAAGAAACTAGTTAGTTGTTCATCAAAATATGCATTCCCTTTGCTCTCTGGGTACATAGGAAGGCTATTTCTCAGCCTTCCTTGGAGGTATTTGTGGCTATGTGACTGAATTCTAGCCAGTACAATGCGAGAGGAGAATTGCATGCCTCTTCTAGTGCTGGTTCCTAAAGGCCTCTTCCATGCAGTCCTCCTTGTTTTGTTCCTCTTCAGGCTGGCTGGGTTGGAGACAATCAATGGTGACCTTGAAGACTGCTGAGCTGCTGAGAACATGAGTCCCTGAATTATTGTGTGGATGAAAGTTGCCCCGCCAACACATTCCCCTGTCCGGTAATGTGGTGTGAAAAACACAATAATCTAATGCGTTTAGATCATTTGGGGATACACTTGTTAACAACAGCTAGTGTTACCCTAACTTGTACAATTAGAGAGGGTGAGGGTTCTCTCCTACTATTACTATAATTTTCTTTTTTTAAAATTATTTTATTGAGGTTACACTGGTTTATAACATTGTATAAATTCCAGATGTATGTTATTATATTTCAACTTCTGTATAGACTGCATTGTGTTCACCACCAAATGTCTAGTTTCCATCCATCACTATACATATGTGCCCCTTTACCCCTTTTGCCCTCCCCCCATCCACTTCCCCTCTGGTAACCACCCATCTACTCTCCTTATCTATGTGTGTGTGTGTTTGATCGTTTTTTATCTTCCACATATGAGTGAAATCATATGGTATTTGGCTTTCTCCATCTGAATTATTTTGCTTAGCAAAATACCCTCAAGGTCCATCCATGTTGTCACAAATGTCACAATTTCATCTTTTTTATGGCTGAGTAGTATTCCACTGCATATATATAAAACATCTTCTTTATCCATTCATCTGTTGATGAGCACTTGGGTTGCTTCCAAGTTTTGGCTATTTATAATTTTCTTACTAGGAAAAATAAATGTTCAAATTTGAGCAATCTCAAATGGAACAGAAGTATCCTATTTCAGAGAAGACACAATTTATCATCCCTCAAAACCTATAAATCAAAAATAAAAAAGAAAAATAATTTTTAAGAGTTTGTTAATCAGTGAACTATTTCAGGGGAGGATGTTTGTGATTGTGTTTGTTTGTTTAAGGATAGACATAGTAATCCAAGTAATGCTGCAGAGGAGAGCATTCCACACAGCCATGATATTTAGTTTATGTAGCTAGAAACTTTATTCACACCTATAACTATGTGAGACAGTGGGTGAGCAATGTAGATTTTAGGAATTGCTAAATGACGCTGGAGAAGCTAAAGGATTTATATGTACTTGAGAGCAATATGAACTATCGGATATTTATATGGCTCACTAACAATTTCCATGTTTCTACTTTCACGCTGAGAAATATTTGCACACATTTAAACAGGATGCCACAGTACTTTAGGAATAACAAACCAACAATTAAAATGCAGAGAGACAATAGATGCATGCTCTTTCGGTATGATGGAAGATTGTTTAGATTTCAAGGTTTATTTTGCCCTGCCAACAGTGTTATTAATCATCCTTCCTCATTTCTTTTCACTGCTGGAGTTTGACAAGGGTTTTCTTTCACCTTGAAAAACTGCACATGGTGGAGAGTTTCTTGGCCTTATTCCTGCAGTCTTAATACCTTATACCCTACTGAGGAAGGGTAAATTGCCTTTTATTCCATATTCCACTATATTTCTGAAAAATGGTTTTCAAATCACAGATTTGATTCCTCTCTTGGTATTGAAAGATCATAAACAAATACGTTTTTATGTTATTTTTCTTTAGTAAGCTTTATGATTTTATCCTCGGCAACTGGACTAATTCAGTAAGCAGCAGACCATAAGGCAGTGAGTGGATACACTATTAATTTTTATTGCTAAAGTTTCCTTTATGTACTATTTGATCTGAAGATGTTATTCACATTTTTATGGTGATACTGGCAGACTTGAGAAAATCTAGCTGTATAATTCTTATTCATAAAGCCTGGGTATTTTTAACTCAGCAGCCCAGGGAATGGCAACAATTCAAATCTCCTCAACCAGTTCATTAAGTGAAACGTCTTGAGTGGGAGAGGGAAAGTAAAGCGGGTGGGTAGTAGTTTTGTCGCTCATTCAGTAGAGCACAATTGGGGCGGTTTAGCTACAGTAGTAACATCAGTTCACTACAAGAGCTCGGTGGATGATTTATTCTTTCCTTTGTTCACCTTCAAAATGAGAAGTATAGGCCTGAATCACCTCAAGAATAGCCTCTTAACATTGCTTTGATTCTGTTGCTGCACAAAATTGGAGCTGAAGCTGTTGACCATTAAAACAGAACGGTCAAATTTAAAAAAGAACCACAAAAGGAAAACAAAGATGTGTCCCATTTCCAAATGGGCGTTCTACAGGCCCTTGTCTCCAAGACTGTTTTGCTGCTGACTTTGAAGTTGTACGAATTGTTAAGTACAGCAGAATCTCCCTTCCCAGGCTCACACTGATTCATCCAATGCTTTCAATCCATATTCCCTCACCTTCGAAAATAATGTGTGTCCTATAGAGACATGGAGGAAGTGCTGGATATGATAGAAAACACTGGGGTGGTAATGGTAATACCAGCCTTCAAAGGACTATATTACATCAACTTGACCAATATTTATTGAGGACTTATTGTAAAACTTCATGGAAATACAAACAAATATAGTCCATGCCCACTAGGAGCTTGATCAGAGAAATAAGATCCAGTCATAAAAGATACATAAAATATAATTGATAATCATGCAAAAGCTGTTTTAAATCTGTGCAGTGCTATATCCTAAGTGACTGGTGTGGGCATTTAAAGGGAAGTAGCTCATTCTATGCTGTTATGATCTGAGAAGTTTTACAAGCATTTGGTTTACTCTTGGAAGGTTGTTTCATGTTAAGCAATATTAGACCACAAAAGATTTTTATCTTTACATCCATGAGGCAGACAATAAATACCAAAGGCACGCAAAGAGGAAGACATGATTCAAGGCTGGAATGCGCTGAAAATTCTTTATGGAGGATGTAAGATATGAGTTGGGTATCTCCTAAAATCTACAGCAAACATAGTAGTTAACAGTGAAGGGTTAGAAATTTTCCTTTAAAATGAGGACTGAAGAAAGACCATTGATGATTGTTTCTATTTAACATTAGGTTAGTGATCCTAGTAAACATATTAAGATAACAAAAAGCAATGAAAGAATGAGAATTTGAAAGCAATATACAAAACAGCCAAGTTGCTGGGCACAAATCTATAGCAGATGCTTTCTGAAAAAGCTTTAGTGAGATATAATTCACATACTATGCAATTCACCCTTTATTTAAAGTGTACAATTGAATTTTTATATTAATTTTAGTATACTCACAGTTGTACAGCTATCATCATAATGTAATTTTAGAACATTTTCATCAATCAAAAAAGAAACCCTGTACCGTTAATAAAAAAGAAACCCCATACCCTCGTCCCACACAAAATTTGTCTATTCCGGACGTTTCATATGAATGGAATCTTACAACATGTGGTCTATTGTGACTGACTTCTTTCATTAAGGATCATGTTTTGGAGCTTCATCCATGTTGTAGTATAGATCAACACTTAATTACGTTTTATTCTTTATTGCCAAATAATATTCCACTATATAGATAAGTCAAATATTATTATCTATTGATAAATAGATAAATCCATTCATCATTTAATAGACATTTGGGTTGCTTCCACATTGTGGCTGTTATAAATTATGCTGCTGTAAACATTCACGTACAAGTTTTTGTGTGGATGTATGTTCTATTTCTCTTGGCTAGGAGGAATTGCTGGGTCATATGACAACTCTACGTTTAACCGTTTGAGGAACTGACAGACTGTTTTCTCTACGCACCAGCAGTATATGAGGTTTTCAGTTTCTTTACATGCTCACCAAGCACTTGTTTTTATCTGTCTTTCTGATTATTGCCAATCTGCTGGGTGTGAAGCGTGTCTCGTGGTTTTGGTTTGTGTGTCTCTGATGGCTAGTGGTGATGGCACATGTTTTCATGTGGTTGTTAGCTATTTGTATATTATTTATGAGAAATGTCTATTCAAATCCTTTGCCTATCTTTAATTGGGTTATTTATCTTTTTATTGTTGACTTGTGAGAGCTCTTTGTATGTTCTGAATGCAAGTCCCTTATCAGATATATGATTTGCAAATATTGTCTTATCCTGTGGGTTGTATTTTCACTTTCTTAATTGTGTTCCTTAAAGAACAAAAGTTTTTAATTTTGATAAAGTCCTATTTATCTACTTTTTCTTTCGTTGCTTGTGTTTTTGTGTCATATCTAAGAATCCATTACCTAATCCAAAGTCATGAAGATTTATTCCTATATTTTCTTCTAAAAGTTTTAGCATTTTAGCTCTCACATTTAGCTCTCTGATCCATTTTGAGTTAACTTTTGTGTATGATGTGAGAAAGGTGTCCAAATTCATTTTTTTGTGTGTGGATATCTAGTTGTCTCAGCATCATTTGTTAAAAAGATGATTCTTTCCCCATTGATTTGTCTTGGTACTCGAAATCATCTGGCCATAAATGCGAGGGTTTATTTCTGGACCTAAAATCTTTTCCATTGAGCTATATGTCTACTTATGGCAATACCACAGTGTCTTAACAACTGTAGTTTTGTAGGAAATTGTGAAATCTGCTAGTGTGAGTCCTCTAACTCTGTTATTTTTTCTAAGTTTTTTGGCTCCTCTGGGTCCCTTGTGTTTCCATATGAACTTTAAGATCAACTTGTCAATTTCTGCAAAAACCACTAGCTGGCATTTTGATGGTAATTGTGTTGAATCTGAAAATCAATTTAGGGAGCATTGCCATTCGACAATGTTAAGTCTTCTGATCCTTACACATGAATGTCTTTCCATTTGTTTAGATTGCATTTACTTTCTACAATGTTTCATAGTTTTTAGAGTATGTTTTGCATCTTTTCTTAAATTTATCCCTGTCATTTATTCTTTGGATGTTATTAATGAAAATGTTTTCGTAATTTTATTTTCTAATCGTACATTGCAACTGTATATAAATACAATTGTTTTTTTTACTTTGATCTGTGTCCTGTAACCTTGATGAATCCATTTGTTAGTTCTAATAATTTTTTAGTGGATTCCTTGGGATTTTCTATACATAAGATTATGCCATCTGAGAATAGAGGTAGTTTTACCTCTTCCTTTCCAATCTGGATATTTTCAAATTTCTTTTTCTTCCCCAATTGCCTTGGTTAGAACCTCCAGTACAGTGTTAAACAGAAGTGGTGAAAGCAGATCTTTGTCTTGTCTCCAGTCATAGGAGGAAGGCATTCAGTCTTTGCCCATTAACTATAATGTTAACTGTAGGGATTTTTGTAGATATCCTTTATCAGGTTGCGGAGATTTCCTTCTCTTCTTAGTTTGTTGAATGTTTTTTATCATGAATGAGTGTTGGATTTTGTGAAATGCTTTTTTCTGTCTATTGAGATCGTGTGGTTTTGTCATGTTTTCTATTGATATGATGTGTGACACTAACTGATTTTTAGATGTTGAATAAATTTTGGATTTCTGGGAGAAATCTCACTTAGTAATGATGTATAATCTTTTTCATATACAGTTTTCATAAACTGGATTCAGTTTGCTAGTAACTTGGAGATGTTTGTGTGTATATTCATGAGAAATATTATTGTATAGTTTTCTTTTCTTGTAATATCTTTGTTTTTTGGTATCAGAATAATACTGGCTTCATACAATGAATTGGGAACTGTTACCTCCTATTCTATTTTTTTTTTTTTTAGAAAAGTTTATGAAGAATTGCAGTTAATTCTTCTTTGAATATTTGGCAGAATTCACCAGTAAAGCCAGTGGGGCATGAGCTTTACTTTTTCAGATGTTTTTGATTATTTTATTTCTTTACTTGTTATAGTATATTCTGATTTTCTAGTTTTGCTTGAGTCAGGTTTGGTAGTATGTTTTTCTAGCAATTTTTCCTTTTCTTTATTTTTTTATTTTAATTTTTGTGAGGAAGATTGGTCCCTGAGTTAACTTCTGTTGCCAGTCTTCCTCTTTTTGCTGATGAAGATTGGCTCTGAGCTAACCTCTGTGTCCATCTTCCTCTACCTTGTATGTGAGATGCCACCACAGCATGGCTTGTTGATCAGTGTGTTGGTCCGCTCCTGAGATTCAAACCCACAAACCCTGGCTGCCAAAATGGAGCACACAAACCTAATCACTATGCCACTGGGCTGGCCCCACAATTTGTCCGCTTCGTGCAAGGTATCTAGTTTGTTGGCATACAGTTGTTAATAGTATTCATTTATACTCTTTTTTTATTCATGTGAGGTCGTTAGGGTTGCTCCCTCTTTCATTACTGATTTGTAATTTGAGCCTTCTATCTTTTTCTCTTGGTCAGTTTACCTAAAGTTTTGTCCCTTTTGTTAATCTTTTCAAAGAACAAACTTTTGGCTTCATTGACATCCTCTGTTTTTTCATTCTCTATTGTAGCAAATTGTTATCATATGCCATGCACCGTTTATATACTTTTTATATAAATAACCCTCTCTTCAGCCCTTTGATATAAGTACTATAATAATCTACCTTTTACGTAAGAGGAAATTGAAGAAGAGAGATGTTGAGTAATATGCCCAAGGACACACAGCCAGTACTTGACCAGACCAGGGTTTAAATCCAAGCAGTTTGACCTTAGAGTTCATGCTCTCAACCATTTACTATACTGTACAAAATGATTTGTAACAGCACTGTTTGTAATAGTGAATCATAGCTATTAAATTGAGTCTGATAACATTACGTATATAGACACGGAAATACATTACCTCTATGCATGCACAAATGCACAGGCACCTGCAAAATTGCGTGTTATATATGTTAATACAAGTGATGAGGGAAACAAAGCAACTTACTAGAGAATATGTTTTTTTTTTAATTTATTTTTGTTTAAAAAAATTTTTTTTGGCTTATTGTGGTAACATTGCTTTATAACATTGTATAAATTTCAGGTGTACATCATTGTACTTCTATTTCTGCATGTATTACATCATGTTCCCATGTTCACCACCCAAATACTAATTACAATCCATCACCACACACATGTACCTAATCATCCCTTTCATCCTCCTCCCTCCCTCCTTCCCCTCTGGTAACCACCAATCCAAGCTCTGTCTCTATGTGTTTGTTTGTTGTTATTATCTACTACTTACTGAGTGAGATCATACGGTATTTGATCTTCTCCCTCTGACTTATTTCACTTTGCATAATACCCTCAATGTCCATCCATGTTGTCACAAATGGCTGGATTTCATCGTTTCTTATGGCTGAGTAGTATTCCAGTGTGTATATATACCACATCTTCTTTATCCATTCTTCCCTTGATGGGCGCTTAGGTTGCTTCCACATGTCGGCTATTGTGAATAACGCTGCAATGAACAGAGAGGTGCATGTATTTTTACGCATTGCTGTTTTCAAGTTCTTTGGATAAATACTCAGCAGTGGAATAGCTGGATCATATGGCAGTTCTATCCTTAATTTTTTGAGGAATATCCGTACTGTTTTCCATTGTGGGTGCACCAGTTTGCACTCCCACCAGCAGTGTATGAGAGTTCCCTTCTCTCCACATCCTCTCCAACACTTGTTGTTGTTTCCTCTCTTGTTAATTATAGCCATTCTGACGGGCGTGAGGTGATATCTCATTGTAGTTTTGATTTGCATTTCCCTGATAATTAATGATGCTGAACATCTTTTCATGTGCCTGATGGCCATCTGTATATCTTCTTTGGAGAAATGTCTGTTCAGGTATTTTGCCCATTTTTTAATTGGGCTGTTAGTTTTGTTGTTGTTGAGATGCATGAGTTCTTTATATATTTTGGAGATTAATCCCTTATCAGATGAATGGTTTGCAAATATCTTCTCCCAATTGTTATGTTGTCTTTTCATTTTGTTGATGGTTTCCTTTGCTGTGCAGAAGCTTTTTAGTTTGATGTAGTCCCATTTGTTTATTTTTTCTATCATTTCTCTTGCCCAGTCAGACATGGTGCTTGAAAATATGTTGCTAAGACCAATGTCGAAGAGCGTATTGCCTATGTTTTCTTCTAGAAGTTTCATTGTTTTAGGTCTTACATTCAAGTCTTTAATCCATTTTGAGTTAATTTTTGTGTATGGTATAAGGTAATGGTCTATTTTCATATTTTTACATGTGGCTGTCCAGTTTTTCCAACACCATTTGTTGAAGAGACTTTCCTTTCTCCATTGTACGTTCCTGGCTCCTTTGTCGAAGATTAGCTGTCCATAGATGTGTGGGTTTATTTCTGGGCTTTCAATTCTATTCCATTGATCTGTGTGTCTGTTTTTGTGCCAGTACCATGCTGTTTTGGTTACTATAGCTTTGTAGTATGTTTTGAAATCAGGGAGTGTGATACCTCCAGCTTTGTTCTTTTTTCTCAGGATCCTTTTAGCTATTCGGGGTCTTTTGTTGTTCATATAAATTTTAGGATTCTTTGTTCCATTTCTGTGAAAAATGTTGTTGGAACTTTGATAGGGATTGCATTGAATCTATAGATGGCTTTAGGAAGTATGGACATCTTAATTATGTTAATTCTTCCAATCCAAGAGCACGGAATATCTTTCCATTTCTTTGTGTCTTCTTCAGTTTCTTTCAGCAATGTTTTATAGATTTCAGTGTACAGATCTTTCACCTCTTTGGTTATTCCTGTGCTTAGAGGGATTGCTTTCAGTTTTTCACCATTGAGGATAATATTAGCTGTGGGTTTGTCATATATGGCCTTTATTATGTTGAAGTACTTTCCTTCTATACCCATTTTATTCAGAGTTTTTATCATAAATGGATGCTGTATCTTGTCAAATGCTTTCTCTGCATCTATTGAGATGATCATGTGATTTTTATTCTTCATTTTATTAATGTGGTGTATCACGTTGATTGATTTGCAAATGTTGAAGCTTCCCCGCATCCCTGGAATAAATCCCACCTGATCATGGTGTATAATCTTTTAAAAATATTGTTGTATGTGATTTGCTAGTATTTTGTTGAGGATTTTTGCATCGATGTTCATCAGTGATATTGGCCTGTAATTTTCTTTTTTTTTTGTGTTGTCCTTGTCTGGTTTTGGTATCAGGGTAATGTCAGCTTCGTAGAATGAGTTAGGGATCTTCCCTGCCTCCTCAATTTTTTGGAAGAGTTTGAGAAGGATAGGTATTAAGTCTTCTTTGTATGTTTGGTAGAATTCACTGGGAAGCCATCTGGTCCTGGACTTTTACTTTTGGGGAGGTTTTTGATTACACTCTCGATCTCCTTACTGGTGATTGGTCTATTCAAATTCTCTATTTCTTCTTGATCCAGTTTTGGAAGATTGTATGATTCTAAGAATTTATCCATTTCTTCCACATTGTCAAATCTGTTGGCGTATAGCTTTTCATAGTATTCTGTTATATTCTTTTGTATTTCTGAGGTGTCCATTGTAATTTATCTTCTTTCATGTCTGATTTTACTCATTTGTGCCTTCTCTCTTTTTTTCTTGCTGAATCTAGCTAAAGGTTTGTCAATTTTTTTGATCTTTTCAAAGAACCAGCTCTTGGTCTTATTAATTTTTTCTATTTTTTTTTGTCTCTATTTCATTTATTTCTGCTCTGATTTTTATTATTTCCCTTCTTCTACTGATTTTGGCTTTGTTTGTTCTTCTTTTTCCAGTTCCTTTAGGTGCATTGTTAAATTGTTTATTTGAGATTTTTCTTGTTTGTTGAGATAGGCCTGTATTGCTATAAACTTCCCTCTTAGAACCGCTTTTGCTGTATCCCATAAATTCTGGCATGTCGTATTTTCATTTTCGTTTGTCTCCAAGTATTTTTTGATTTATCCATTGATTTCTTCATTGACCCAATCATTTCTCAGTAGCATTTTGTTTAATCTCCACATATTTGTGGCTTTCCTGATTTTCTTCCTATAGTTGATTCTAGTTTCATACCGTTGCGGTCAGAAAAGATGCTTGGTGTTATTTCAATCTTCTTAAATTTATGGAGACTTTTTTGTGGCCTAATATGTGATCAATCCTGGAGAATGTTTCATGTGCATTTGAAAAGAATGTGTATTCTTCAGTTTTTGGATGGAATGTTCTGTATATATCTACTAGGTCCATCTCTTCTAGTGTCATTTAAGGCCAATGTTTCCTTATTGATCTTCTGTTTGGATGATCTATCCGTTGGTGTAAGTGGAGTGTTGAAGTCCCCGACTATTATTGTGTTACTGTCTATTTCTCTTTTTATGTCTGTTAATAATTGCTTTATATATTTAGGTGCTCCTGTGTTGGGTGCATAGATATTTACAAGTGTTATGTCCTCTTGTTGGTTTGTTTCCTTGATCATTATGTAGTGCGCTTCTTTGTCTCTTTTTACAGTTTTTGTTTTAAAGTCTATTTTGTCTGATATGAATATTGCTATCCCAGCTTTCTTTTTATTGCCATTAGCATGGAGTATCTTTTCCCATCCCTTCACTTTCAGTTTGTGAGTGTCTTTAGGTCTGAAGTGTGTCTCTTGTGTGCAGCATATATATGGGTCTTTTTTTTTTATCCAGTCAGCCACCCTATGCCTTTTTATTGGAACATTTAGTCCATTAACATTTAAAGTAGCTATTGATAAGTATGTACTTACTGCCATTTTTAAACTTTTTTTCTTGGTGTTTTAGTAGTTCTCTCTGTTCCTTTCTTTCTTCTTCTCTTGCTCTCTTCCCTTGTGGTTTGATGGCTTTCTTTAGTATTATGTTTGGGTTCCTTCCTCTTAGTTTTTTGTGTATTTATTATAGCCTTCTCGTTTGTGATTACCATGGGGGTCATATATAGTAACATACGTATATAGCAATCTATATTAACTTGATAGTCTCTTTAATTTGACTTCTGCTGAAAGGTCTACTCTTTAACTTCCCTCCTCCCACATTTTATGTTTTTGATATAATATCTAACCTAATTTTTGTGCATTTGTATCCATTACCCCCTCATCATGGAAATAGATAATTTTTTCTATTTGTGGTCTTCTCTTTTCTCCTTAAATAAGTCCCCTTAGCATTTCTTGTAGTACTGGTTTCTCGGTGACAAACTCCTTTAATTTTTGCTTGTCTGGGAAATTTTTTATCTCTCTTTCCATTTTGACTGATAATCTTGCTAGGTAGAGTATTCTTGGCTGTAGGTTTTTTCCTTTTAGCACTTTAAATATATCATGCAACTCTCTTCTAGCCTGTAAGGTTTCTGCTGAGAAGTCAGCTGATAGCCTTATGGAGTTTCCTTTGTATGTAACTTGTCTTTCTCTTGTGGCTTTTAAGGTTCTCTCTTTATCTTTAATTATGGACATTTTAATTATGATGTGTCTTGGTGTGGGCCTCTTTGGGTTTATCTTGTTTGGTGCTCTCTGTGCTTCCGGTACCTGGATGGCTGTTTCCTTCCTTAGGTTAGGGAAGTTTTGAGTTATTATTTCTTCAAACATATTTTCTGCCCCTTTGTCTCGCTCTTCTCTTTCTGGGACACCTATAACATGGATGTTAGTGCACTTGATGTTGTCCCGGAGGTCTCAGACTGTCTTCAGTCTTTTTAATTCTTTTTTCTTTTATCTGCTCAGTTTGGGTGATTTCTTCTAGTCTTTCATCCAGCTTGCAGATCCATTCTTCTGTATCCTCTACTCTGCTTTTGAGTTCTTCTAGTGAATTTTTCATTTCCAGTATTGTATTCTTCATTTCTGGTTGGTTCTTTTTTATATCTTCCCTTTCTTTGTTGACATTCTCACTGAGTTCATCTATTCTTCTCCCCAGATCAGTGAGCATCCTTAACACTCTTTGTTTGAACTTTCTGTCGGGTAGCTTGCTCATTTCTGTTGTGCTTAGTTCCTTTTCTGGGGTTTTGTCCTGTTCCCTTGCTTGGAATGTATTACTTTCCCTCCTCATTTTGCCTCTTTTCCTGTGCTTGTGTCTATGTATTAGGTAGGTTGGCCACATCTCCTGCTCTCGAAGAGGTGACCCTATATAAGTGATGCCTTAGGAGGAGTGGCAGTGTGCTTCCCTCTCCTCTCCAGTTGCAAATGTTCCAGGAGTGACCCCTGTGTGGGCTACGTGTGTCCTTCTGTTGTGGCAGGGTTGTTCTTCCCATAGGTGCCCAGGGAGGCTGAGCTATGCCCCTGGCCAGCTGTTGTAATACTCAGCTGCGTGTAGTTGTTGTGGGCCCTTCAGTCTCTTTATCGAGTGTGGGGTGTCCCAGCAGAGTTGGCTGCAAGGTCTAATAGCACAATCCTGTTGCTGTATTTCTATTAAGTGAGTAGGCCCCCAGCATGGCAGGTTGTTAGGCTCAGCAGCTTACAATTGCTATAAGCCTCTATCCTTCAGGTCTCTTGTCAGCTCTCTGAGGATTGCAGCTGGGTGGGGCTGGCCTCAGGCATGGGAGCTCCCAATTGTTTCAGGCTTTGGAAGGTGGGGCCAACCTCCTACGTGGGTCTTTGAGAAGCACAAGTCTTCTGCAGCTGACAAGCCCTGCCGCCCACAGGCCCACACATACAGTCAACACAGTCCTGCCCCGTGCGTGCACCCTGACCTCTTGAGGTGGACCTTGTCTCTCCAAGACAGGAGCCCCACACTCTCCACCCCCTCCTTGCACACACCCTGCCCTACAGAGGTGGACCCAGTCACCAGGCTGCAAAGAATCCAGTCACTAATCTATGCAGGCCCACAAGTTCCCTGAGGGCTTGTTGTTGGGTGGGGCCAGTCTCTAGGGTGGGCTGCCTGCCCTGGTTGAGCTGGATTAAATCGGTGCTCTAGTGAGTGGGGCAGACCCTGGGCTAACAGGCCCCAGGGAGAACTCCAATGGCATATGCTGGTGTCTATGTCAGCATGCCCCCACCAGATCACAATAATGACTGCCACCAATGTCCCAGTCCCTGGAGAGGTCTCACCTCTCACCCAGATGCGCTCAGGACCTATCATATGAGTCTCTTTTCCCCAAAGGGTTGTGCACCTTTCTTTCTAGTGATTTTAGGTTGCTCTTTGAAATGGGTGAGTTTGTGTGTGGGCCCTTTAAGAGCCGGTTTTAATATCTTTGTGAACCAGCTTTTCTGGGGGTTCTCCGCAATGTTTTAGTAGCAGGCAAAGTCAGATATTCTGCCACTCGTCTTGATTGTGCTGGGTCGACAAAATGCCCATGGCAGGGGCGCTCCCCGGCTGGGGGCCCCACGCCTCCAGGGAGCCTGTGTACCTGTGGGCTGCTCCCCGCAGCCGTGAGGTGCTGCGGCTTGTGAAGGTGGCGTTTTCTCTCTCCAGAAGGGAGTTTCTGCCTCTTCCACCTCAATTAGGATTGTCATTTGTTGCAGGAGTTCCTCTTATCCAGTTTGCAGTTCCGTCTCAGGGGTAATTTTTCCACCAGTAGTTGTAAATTGGCCGTGTCAGGGGGAGGAGGTGGGTTCAGAGTCCGCCTACGCTGCCATCTTGACTTCTTCCTCGAGAATATGTTTAATGTAATCTTATTTTGATTCAAACAAAATAAAACCCTTTATTTCTAAACACATAGAAAAGTTCTGAAAGAATATTTAATAAAAGTTTAAACAAAGGTTGTTTTATTTTTCCTTTGATGATGTGATTATGAGAAGTATTCACTATTTGCAATTATCCATTTTACAATTTTTTTCAAAAAGCATATATTATTCTTTATAATTGAAGTATAAAGATATGTATCATAGATTGATTTCCATGAGAAATGATTGAAATAAGAAAAACGACACTTAACATGATTAAAGAAGTGTAGAATCCTCGTTAATACATTAAGATTTTTATAATTCTTAACTGTCCTGACAATGGTATGAAGACGACTCTGGGGTATATATTCAAACTATGGGAGAGAGCACACAAGGTGAATGATAGTAGAGAATTGTGTGAGTAATTAAATCAGGATCTCTAATTTGACAGTGTTCACATATATCTTTCTGTTTTCTATAAGGTTAAATAATTTTTAGAATTATCAATATGAAATTAGTGTGAATTCATTTAAACAGAAAAAGTTATGGGATTTGGAGGCTAAAATCAGCTGGAGACAATGAAGCTTTGGGGGACAAAGTGAAGGGATGATACAGGCAAGACCTTAGAACCAGAGGAAGCTGCAGAAGAGATTCCTATGCTGAAAGTAGATGACTCTAAACTTAAGATTATATGATTCTATACTTAGTATCTAGGCAATTTCCTCTGAATACAGTGCATTGAAATGGGAAAAATTGCCTTTGGTTGGATAGTTTAAGTCAATTGTATTTGACATACATTTATTACTTGTGTATTACCTGCTGGGGACTCGAATAGCTACTATGGCAATACAGAGGTTACCGGGTCATGATACATACCCCTTAGCAGTGCATAGTGCTTAGTCTACTATCTTCATGCAGCCTCACATGTCTCTTTTATTTTCATTAATCAACAAATCAATCAATAGCCATTTAATAAGCATCTACTCCAGAAAAGAAAAAATCCTTATCATTAACTGATAAAGTAAAACTTCGATTTAGCAAATTAGCATTTCACGTTCAGTATTGACAGTGAAAGTTTTCCTTATTGAAGTTACCCTTTATGAAAACAGAAAAATGCTAATAGCGTTCCAAATTTAACCTTGGCATTTGCAAGAGTTTTGATGTTCATTATATATGATGGCTTTGCTTCAGCCTTTCCCCTCCTCATGGGGCGAGGAATCTGCAGGGTCAAGAGACGCTCCCACGTCGAACGCTGCACTCCTCCCAGGACCCCAGAATTCTCTGAGCTAATGGACCCAGCTCACTTCTAAGGTCTTTAGGGGCTTCTTTCCCAAGTATGTTTTTTCAATGACTGGTCAAGTCACCAGTGTGTGCACCCCTCTGCCCAATAATCGGTCAAGAGGTAGCTGTTTGGAGGACAGTGGAAAAAATTTGGACATGTAGCCTGGGCTGTCCATATATATGTGTGTGAAGCCTGCAAAGGGCATGATGGGTCCGGGGTGGAGGGAGGTGATAGTCAGGAGCCTGCACTGCTGCTCTTCCCTGGACTCTGCAGATATTAAGGGAGGCCTGGTCTTTGTATTCTCTCTCTTGTCCTTTACTTATTCCTGAAATAGGCAATGCTTCTTCACCCCTCAGAGCCTGTTCACACGCTGTTCTCTTTGTCTTGCATGCCTTCTTCTTATCCTCGGCTTCTCTACTCCTCTGGCCAGCAACCTTTCATGCAAACTCCTACTTATCTTTCATTTCTTAGCGTAAGGTTGCCTCCCCAGGGATGCTCTCCTCGCCAGCACGTGCTATGGCAGCTCTCTGCAGCAGGCCCTAATGAAACCACAGTGTGGTTTTCTTCACAGCACCTACTCGCAGGACTTGAATTTATATGGTTATTTGTCTCATGCGTGTACCAACCACTAGACTTAAGTTCCAAGGCAGATGAATGATGTCTGTTTCATTTATAGGTATTTCCTTACCACCTGGTATAGTGCCTGGCACATAATAAACATTTACTAGATGGATGAATAAATGAACAAATAAACAGACAAATGAATGAATGGAAATCTCTCCATGAAAAGAGAATTTTTCCTAATTTGTTCTTTATAATCTTTGGAGGCTCAGCATTATGGGAGGCTATTTTAAGTTTTGTGTGCAATGCAGGGTGCTCTTCCTGAGTTTGGAATTTGCAGAGCAGGCCAATTACTGTTGTTTTTGAAGATGTAATTCTGTGGTATGTGGAATAATGGCTCCTCAGACATGTCCATGCCGTAATCCCCGTAAACTCTGAATGTATTATTCTACATTGCAGATCAAGGTTATGGACCTTGAGATAGCGAGATTATCCAGGTGTGCCCAATCTTAGCATATGAGTTCTTAAAAATCAGAGAACCTTCTGTGGTTGATTAAGAAAGAGATGGCTGTGTGAGAAGGACTTGACACCCCATTGCTGGTTCTGAGATGTAGTGGCTTCTATGCAAATACTGGAGAGAGGCCTCCAGGGCCTAATGATGGCCCCAGATGTCGACAGCCAGAAGGACTTGAAGTCTTCAGTCCTACAACCGCATGGAACTGAATTCTGCCAACACCAAAATGAGCAGGAAATGGATTCTCCCCTAGAGCCTACAGAAAGGAAGGCAGGCCTGTGGACACCTTGATTTTAGCACTGTGAGATCCATGTCAGTCTTTTGACCTAGAGAACTATAAGATAATAAATACATGTTGTTTTAAGCCACTAAATTTGTGGTTACCGCAATATAGAAAACTACTACAAACTCCTATCCAGTTCTGAGCTGCAATGGGGTCTTCAGAGTTAAAGTCTTTCCTTTTAATCTGGGGAGAATGCTCTTTACTGTCCTTAGATTTGTGAACATTTACTCCATGTTTGTTTCATGTCATGAATTTCAATCTTACTCTTTTACATATTCTTTTGCAGTCTCATACTACTGATGGAAGAATTTGCAAAAATTATGACATTTGTGAAATTCTCCTTATAACATACTGAAAAAATAAGAATAATAAAAAATATTTAATTTCTAATGGGGTATACAACATATTTCCTGCTTATCACTTAAGTTTGCCTTTAGTCGAACATACATCCTGCACACTTGAATGATTTAAATCGGCATCTTTTAACAAAAGAAAAATCAACATTTTGTAGTAAAGCCATGTAAATTAGAGCAAGACCTGAAATGATAATGATAATTTCAGTATGCATGCAACTGAAGTGTACTCTCTTGAAATCACAAGATCTTAGAGCTAGAAGTGATTTTAACCTCTTATGTCTGAAAAGGAGAAAACTGATACCAGAAAATGTAATACCTAACTGACTGCACATGTTTATCTTATCTGTTGCGACAGACCCAGAACTAGAATTCTGATATTATGTTTTCCAGTTGAAGTTAGCATCCACTAGGTGTTTCTTTCTTAAGAAAGAGGGTAGAGGAGATATATATATATATAAATTTTATATACATATAAAATTTAGATTTAAACTGGATCTTATAAACCCAATAGTTTAATGAAAGGGAAGTATATTAAACTCTTGGTTTATGGGATCCAGTTAAACGCAAATTATAATGAATAATGTAAAATATAGTAGTAGTTTTATTGCTTTGTCGTTCAAAGTTTATTTTCTTTTATAAGAGCATATAACTTTAAAAGATGCTGAGATTGGTAAATGTTAATACTTGTTAAGATAAATAGTAGATAAAATGTGTATTCATTATACTATTTTCTCACATTTGTATATATTTGAAAATTTACATAATTAGAAAAAGAACATGCTGTAGTTCACAAGGTTAAACTCTCAGAAGCACAGCAAATTCCATGGAGTTTGAAATTTTGCAATTATCGGAAGGATATTAAGCTTTGTTTGGTTTTGTCACGTCCTGTTCTTTGACATCCATTGTGTGTGAGTGCGTGGACGTGTGCTCTGCATGTTATTCTGTCAGAGGCACAATGTCAAGAGATCTTTTCTACAAAAACGGTAAAACTCTAGACATTTGAATTAACTGCTGGGGAAGGAACATGGAATATATTCAAACAAGGAAAAGCTAGGGTGAATATCAATTCATTATATAAAATATATGCAGGTCTAGATATTTGCAGATGTAGAGAGGTATGGCTATTTAAATTCTGTTCTCTATTTTAAGTAACTTTCTCCTTTGTGTTTATTTAAAGAAAAACAAACTAGGGCAACTTTGACAAAAACGGCAAGTTTTATGTTTGCATTTTGAAAAGTCTTTAATATTTATTGAGATTGTAAGTTTAAAGATAGCTGAATTACATTCCTGCAAATTTAAGGGAAATTAATAGAATAATGAAAGAGTATGTTGCAATTTAATGGTATCTCCATTAATGACCTCCTTCTCTTCAACCAGATGTATCTGGGGTAGCAGACAGTGGTGCAGACGTGATTTTTATGTTTGCTAACAAGTCAACGGAGAGAACCAACTCCAAACGCTCCTGTCTTTCGGGGCTTCTGTCACATTGTGCTCCAGCTCATTGCACTATCAGAGTCAAGCAGTTTCTCATCTCCTCCTCTGACTTGTCAATTTATAGTCGTTTAAAATGAAGTCCCAGTGGCAACCTTGTTTTAACTAGAATGAGAGACATGCTGTTTAGGGTTACAATTTTATTTCCCCCCCAAATGAAAGAATAATGACTCATTAAAGTGCCTGTATTTTCCCAGATATCCTTTCAATAATATACCCGGACAAAAATTCCAGACTTGTATATCTGACGTTAACAGGAAATACTGATTATCTCTTTTCCTAGCCCCGATGTTCAATGCCATTTTTCTGTATACATCTATTGTAGGAGAGTTCTTGGCCTCTACTTTTATTCCATGGGGCATCTTTAAAAAATCCAGTGACAATAAATAGAGTTAGAATCATGTCTTCTCTTAAAAGATTCTTCCACAACTTAGTAGATCTCAGGATTGAGTTTTTCTTGATCTGTGGAATAGAAATTGGCTGTTTGTGACCCTCTGATTTGGCCTGTTTCCCTGGAATCCTGGAATTATAGCTATGTGGTTTATTTCTGCATGTATGCAAGGTAAAATCTGGCCTTTCTCTGATATTTTTTTCTTATTTTAGGCCAAGTTCTCCAATAATTTACTCTTTAAATGCAACTAAAAATAACCATGGTTACATATCATATTTCAAACTACCCCCAGATCATTTAAAAAATATATCATTTAAAAAGATTGTGTTGAAAGGTCCAGTATTTCATAACATTAACAATTTTACTCTTTTAGAAAGTAGCTAACTAAGAATGTGTCTTCTAGGTGCTTTCCTTCTGAAGACCCTTGTTTGTCAAAAAAGATGAACTTCCATGTCCCAAGTTATGTGAATAGATTTACTTTTCTGTTCAAAACAGCAGCCCCTCATTTCTCACTACTGAAAACGCCTCATTGGCTCTTAGTTTGCGTGTCCAATGACTGTACCATTGACAAGGCCCTCTTTTGTTTTCCTTTATTTAGAAACACCATCAGTTCTGACATGTTTGTTGTATTTTTTAAAGTCAAACTTCCTTTTTAATTCCATAGCCTTTTTTTTTTCTCTTGATAATTTCCCCAGCAACATGAATTTGAGCGACCCTAGGACCAGGGTCTCTCCCTCCTCCATGAGGCTACAGGACACAGATAGAGGCAGCATAGTCAGAGGAAAGCATGAGGATTCGGTGGCCAAACAGATCCATCTTGAATCTCAGTTTCATCCAATAAGGTTGCTGAGAAGAGTAAATTTAGTAATATGTGCAAAGATTCTGGCACAGTGTTGGTGTTCAACAAACATTATATCCTTTCTCTTTATTTCTGGCCACCATTTCTTTTGTACCACGTGCTTTATTATTTACATTTTTGGTTTTAATTAGCATTTGTAGCATTTTAAAGTATTTGGCAGAGTGTCTGTCATATAACATCACTCAACAAATATTATTAATTATTAAAGTTATTACCCTTATATTTCCACCCCAACATTTCCTGCCTCCATTTCCAATAAAGTTCTTTTTTTTTTTTTGTGAGGAGATCAGCCCTGAGCTAACATCTGCCAATCCTCCTCTTTTTTCGCCGAGGAAGACTGGCCCTGGGTTAACATCCGTGCACATCTTCCTCCACTTTATATGGGACGCCGCCACAGCATGGCTTGCCAAGCAGTGCGTGGGTGCACGCCCGGGATCCGAACTGGCGAACCCCGGGCCACCGCAGCAGAGCGCACGCACTTAACCTCTTGCACCACCGGGCCGGCCCCTCCAATAAAGTTCTTTATGCTTCCAATTGCTCATATATATATTGTTCTCCTCTAAATGTATGCTGAGAATGCTCTTATCTAGGAACTGGCTTTTTTTGATGTCCTTCTCAGGAGGATGAGTTCCTAAAGGTGAAAAGTGAAAAAAGGGTAAAGTGGAAGAAAAACTACATCATTAAATAATAAGGAAAAGTTGGAAAGGAAAAAAAAAAAGAAACTATATTTGTCTTATTTGGATAGTATTTAAGAAAGAAAATTTTTGAAGAGCAAAGTGCATTCAGAAATGAATTGTTATGATATTGATATTTTTAGATTCACTACTTGGCCTTTGAGTGATTCATTGTATTAATAGTGCATACTGGTGTTTGACCAATTTAACAGTAATTGAATGTAACATGATGCATGAAATCTGCTGTGTGATTACCATCAAGATGCAATTTTGTTTCATGAATGATATGAAGTTTTTTGAAATGGGAATTTCAGATTTCACCTTGAGATAAAATTTGTAGTCATGTTTCGATACAGGTGGCTAGATACCTTGTTCAAACGCATTATGAAGAAAATGAAACAAACCATGGCCGCTTGTGTGTTCATTAAATTATATGAGGTTAACAGGTTGGCGCTTTCTTTGAAAATATATCTTATTTGATATCAACATTCTCCTGCTCTAAGTAACACTAGTTATAATAATTTCTTATATCTTCTTATCAATGCTGGCTCTTCCCTTCTCTAATTGTTTCTTTCTATATGAGCTGTTGTCACACAATGACTTTTAGCATTTGATTCCAGTCTACTGTAAAATCCTCTCCTTACTAGCAATGCTGTATTAATAATGGAAAGCACATATATGAAGTTATTGACTCTTCTACATATTTTTAATAGTCAGTCAATTTACAACACAAGAATGCTATGGGGGTGCTTTCTCTGGGAGGATCTCATTCCCCCAAGGGCTTCAATTGCAATGTCCCAAAGACTTCTGGGTCTATGCAGTCAACCCAAGACTTTCTCCTGAACTCCATGCCTGCATTCTCAACTGCCTACTGTTCATTGCTACAGGCATTTAAACTACAGTTATGAAGAGCTGAACTCACTGTTTCCTTCACAAATCTTAAAGAAAGTTACCACCACTCATATAGTTGCTTATTTTTTGAGAAAACAGTGTCATCCAAATGCCTCCTTCTCCATAAACAACCTCCATGTCCAGTCAATCACTGCATTTTCTGAATTCTGCCTCCTTAATCTATTTCCTTCTCTCCATCCCCACAGTCCTGCCACTTTTTGGGCCATCAGCATCATTTACCCGTTTTACTGCAACAGCATGCTATTTGGTTAGCCTGTTTCTTGTGTAGATAAAAATGCAGGCACAGAATTATTTGTATCACCTCACTCCCATGCCTAAAACACGTGGATGGATTTCCCTGCCCTAAAATTAAGGTTAAAACTCCTTAACGTGGGTTACAGTTTCCTTTATGATCCTGTTCCAGCTGTCTTCTCCAGCCTCATCTCTGTGTTCTTCCTCCCAGCATTCCCTGCTACAGCTCCACTGAACCTCTTCGGGTTCCTGGAGTAGCTCATTCACTATCCTGCTTCAGCGATTCTGCCCTACCGTTTTCTTTCCCTGAGACACTTCTCTCTCTACTCCATCTTTATGATTCACTTTTTATCTTAGTTAGGGTTCTCCAGAGAAAGAGAACGAATAGGATACACACACAGACACACACAGACGTGCGCGCGCGCACACACACACACGCACACACACACACGATTTGTTATAAGGAATTTGCTCACATGATTTTGGATGCTGAGAAGTTCCAAGATCTGTAGTCAGTAAGCTGGAGACCCAGGAGAGCTGATGATGTAAGTTCTAGCTGGAGTCAGGGTCCAAAGGCAGAAGTCCAATGTCCTAGACCAAAGACAGACAGAGAGAGTGAATTCTCCTGTACTCTGCCCTTTTGTTCTATTCAGGCCTTCAATGGACTGGATGAGGCCCACTGACACTGGGAAGAGCAAGCTGCTTTATTCAGTCGACCAATTCAAACATTAATCTCATCCACAAATACCCTCATAGACACACCCAGAATAATGTCTAACCAAAAATCTGGGCACGCTGTGGCACAGTCAAGTCGACAAACAAAATTAGCTGTCACACCCTTCTAGTCTCATTCTGGATACTCTTTTCTCAAGAAAAATTTCCGTGGCCCCCAAGTCCTGATGAGATTGCATTCTTACTCTCTTATCTGCTTCCATAACACCCTGCTTTCCTCCATCGTAGCCCATACCACACTACATGGTCATTCCCTGCTTGCTTACATCCCATACAGGACTCTAAGTCTTGCTCATCTTTACCTCTGTAATTCCTAATTTAGGAGTTAGGAATTACACTTTGGTTCAATAAATATTCGTTGAATGCATGAGCTATTCTATTAACCTTTAAGCTGAATCCTTACTAACATTAAAACTACATACTTATTTTAGCTTGATTGCTTATATAAAACCAACATTTACTGTTGGCCAATTATGGCTGACTATATATGTGTAACAATATTCAACATTCTGGTTTCATTAACTTTCCTCTGGGATTTATACACTAAACCCACTTGATCTGTGGTTTAGATATTTCATGCTGATTAAAACTGTGGCTACCTTAGAATTCTCTTGGTTGCTCACCACCAGGGAAAAGGGCATTCAATTTAGCTGTTTCAAATTAGAAAGCAGCGTATGAAAGGAACAGAGGATTTGGAATAACAAGACCCAGGTTAGAAGACTAGTGCTGGCAGCCTTCATTTTGCCTTAGTTATTGACTTCTGTATACTGAACATCTAGAGAAGTACTTGGCACAAAACAGATTCTAAAAATTGCTAGATGAGCCAACTTTGATAAGTTACAAAAAATATTTTAATCACAGGCTTCTCATTTAGTAAGTGACAGTAATTGTGTTTACTTCACAAAGAGTTTTGAGACTATAAATGAGTTAATATACTCAAATTGAGTACAGAGTGGATGTGAAATGAAAGTCTTGTATTTCTTATTTACATATCATGGGAATATCTGTGAACGTGTTTATAAGTGCAAAATATCTGTTCGATCCTGTAGCCCCCAATTACACATTTTTTCCCCTTTATTTTCAAGCACTTAATATGTGCCAGGCAGTATCCTAAGTGCTTTACATACATCATTTCATTTTATTTTAATAAGGTATTGGTCTTTTTAATTGGCAATGAATATCTTGTCTCATAAAGATTCCATAACTTGCCCAAGTTCACACAGGTTGCAAAGCCTACACTGGCATCTGGGTTTATCTGATACCAAAATTCAATGGTCATAACTGTTCAATTTTCAAACAGCTGGAATAAAGTCTGTATCCATTAAAGTTAATTTCTTTTCCCTTCTTGTCCTACAGGATCAGCGTCCTCCTGTTCTATGTCCTTTGGATTTGCACAAGCACAGAGTGTATGATGTTTGCGGCAACAAGGCAGGGACAATTTAATGGCATTTCCACCAGATTGTGTGAAGACACTCCAACTGCTCTTGGCTCCTTCCCAGTTGCATTGGCCTCCTTGCCCTCCCACAGGTGGGCTTTCATACCCAGGGCAGAGCTGGAACACGGCCATGACTGCTGCAGAAGAGGTCTTTCCTGGACAGACTGGTCAGACGGCACTGGAGCATTTGTAATGGGAGGGTTGTTTGTCTTTCCTTCATCTTTAAGAAGGTCAGAAAAGACCCAGCTCGCTATGTCCGGGTAAAGAGAAATGCAAAGATGAAACTTACCTTACATCTCTATACTCCTCCCTTCCCAATGTTCACCTCGGTATATAAATGGAGTCCCTAACTTTCACTCCTTAATCCCAACACCAGGTGATGTTCTTCCGTCTCTAGGGAACCTTTCCTTTCCTTACTTTTCTCAGATTTACTTCCACAAAAATCATCCTCTCATTCTATAAATGGTGCCTTTTTCTTCATTGTTATTATTGCCCTTATTCTTCATCTCTATCTTTGAGAATATTCTTTTTTCTCTCTATAAAAATAACAACAAATATCCTGATTTGATTCTGATTTTTCTTTTAATTACCATCCTTTCTTTTTCCATTTGATGCAAAACTCTTGGGACATGTGGTTATCTTAATTTTTCTCCCATTACCTTCCAAGTTCTACAATTTAAGCTATTTCATTGAGTTAAATATATCATTGAGTTAAAAACCATCAATTGAATTACATTTACGACTTTATAAATTGCCTGAATGATACAAATTGATTTCATTGTTTTTAAAGTGATACTTCATATATTCATAGAAGCATTTCCAATCAACTGTATTATAAATTATCCCTGGAGAATCAGTGTTTCTCTGCAATGAGTAGGGGCCATCTTCCAATATTGCAAACATTTGGCCCATTTACAAATGAGTCTGCTTTTTATTTCAGGGTTTAATAAATTGATTTTTATAGTGAATTTATTCAATTATAATAGGAAGATATCCTATGCATTAATAATTTTAAAATTTAAATATACAAGTACCCAGTTAGTTTTGTTCTTAATTACTGTATATAGACAGACACACACTTTTTTTTGCCTACTGCAATCCATATAAAATTTAATAGTAGTTTGACTAATGTGATAAAAATTATTTTGTTTATAATTACTTCAATTTGTTGGAAGAACTTTAAACACTTGGTTCCTACAAGTGGAAATTAACATTTTAAAGACACAGTGTCGTCAGAGAGTTCAGCAAAGCATTTGAGTACTTTTTAGCCTCAAGAAGTGGGAAAATTGTACTTATTTAAATGTCACTGTTTTGCAAAAACTTTGAGTCTTTTTCTTCTTTGTCTCTTTATCCCTCATTTGCTAGTGCTTACACAATATATGCAGTAAATGTATTTTTTGGAAGTCTAACTATTTTTAACAGATGCAATCCTTAATTTTATTGCTTCATATTTATATTAGAGATTAATATGTTTGCCTGAATGCCAGGCAGATTAACTTCTCTTTGTTTAGCTTTATAATTTTTGCTTTAAGCACTGGAGAAGTTTGTTATTGACAAAGCTGAACTAATGTCAATGATCTTATTTTTCAGAATTTTTTGTGACATTTAAATTTTGGGAAAACATATATGCATATAAATTAGATGATAAAGGTAGAAACCGAGGCTTTAATTACAAGAGATACTCAGTGTACTTTTTATTCTTAAGCCTACTAGATGAGAAAATTCAAGCCATTATTCAATGTTTTTTTAAATAATTTATTGCTGTTTTTAGAACTCTTTACCGTGTTTATTCTAATTCTTTAATTCCTTCAATAAGAAAAATCAACCTAATTAAATAATTGCAGGTTAAAATTAAATTTCATTTCAATATTCTTGACCAGGGAACCCTAAGAGTTTTTAAGTGTTTAAGTAACTCAGTTGTGTAAGCGTTAACAGTCAGAAATATATCCAGGTCATCTAAGTCATACAATTGTCAGATGGTTGCTAGGCAACAGATATCAGGTTTGGCTGATGCTTGTTTCTAGGCAAAGCTTACCATGTGAAAAGAAGAACAAATTACATGACACCTGCATTTTGTTGTTATGCTTTTTGAAAATAAAGTTGTATTTGGAGGGGAAAAAAGCCCTGACATTTATTATGCACATCATCTTTCTTCTAAATGTCAGAACTATATCATTTGATAGTTAAGTGATAAGGTACAATGAATTGAAATGACGGATGACATTTTATTTCTTTTATGGTTTTAGATAAGGGCCTTTTGCCTAATGCTGTTTTTATATCTTGTCATCAAGTTAATTAACTTTCTGAATTCATTATGATAGAAAAGAAGCTGCAAGTCAAAATTAATTGAAATATAATTAATTTAAAATATACATATTTCAATGCTACTGAGAACAAGAAGTGAAAATGACTTATGTTACATGATTCTAGTACAACGTCAAAATATTTCACTGGTGATGGAAGTGATGTTGAGAGAGAGATCACGTTTTAGAAATCTAAGGTGAAACTCTAATTCTTTGCAAATGACTTAAAACTACTGTTATTACATATTACTTGATTAATTTTTATTTTCTGTAATATATAATAAATATAATAAGAAATATAAAATGTTCAGCATAATGACAACTTCCTAGTTATAAACTTCAATGATGTTAGTTTTTCTCTCCCCCTTTTTACTTTCCATATTAATAATTGATGTATAAGGAGTAGGTGAGAATTTTGATAGTGGTTAAAGATGGTTCAGTTCAGACCCAAGAGAAAATAACCAAAATTATCTGTTAGCCATCTGGGAAACAAAAACATTGTTTGATCATTAATTTTCAAACATTATATATATATATTTTTGTGTGTGTGTGTGTGTGTGAGGCAGATCAGCCCTATGCTAACATCTGCCAATCCTCCCCTTTTTTTTCCTGCTGAGGAAGACTGACCCTGGGCTAACATCTATGCCCATCTTCCTCCACTTTATATGGGACGCCACCACAGCATGGCCTGCCAAGCTGTGCGTTGGTGAGCGCCCATGATCCAAACCAGCGAACCCCGGGTTGCCACAGTGGAGTGCATGCACTTAACTGCTTGCGCCACCGGGCTGGCCCCAGACATATTATAGTTTTTAAAGTATAAATTTCAGAGACCTGATTTTTATTCCCCAAATGAGGAATTGTGGCAAAAATCATTTAAAAAATTCACTCTTGATTTGTTTAGTTTTTCACTGGGAAAATTTAATTCAAAACTTAGCAAAACCGATGTTTTCGTTTTGTGTAACTGGATGCAGTCTTTCACAAATTAAGAGATTTTCCAGTTCCTGGGATTAGATAAAAGACATAGAATATATATATATATTCAAATTCAATATTTTTACAAAAGAGAATTTTGTCAAATTTCTATCTAGAATTATGATTCTGGTGCCTCTTTCTGATTTCTGGAGTTAGATAACAGAACCTAGGAGAAAACTGAAATAAAGTACGTAAGATAGATGAGTCAGATGGAGGTGTATAATGACAACGATTTAGCAAGTCAACTTAGAAATAATACCATAATTTTTTTTTCTAATTCTAACAGAACTTTTTGTTTATAGAAACCTGAATTCTGTATTCAGTTCACAGAGCAGACACCTACTTAGTTACTACAGACTTAAAAAATTGAGACCAGGATTTGTTTTCTCTCTTAGGAAAATCACTCAAGGAATATCTCTTTATATTTTTCTTATAAAAAGTGAGGATTCCGGACCCCACATGAATTTGTTGCTGATAACATATAACAAATAATAATAATAAAATGGAGATACTTTAAATTATGAAGCATTATTTTATTTATGAATATGTCTAACATAAAGAGAAATTGTGGTTATGCTTATTACCTATTCTCTATACAGCAGCTTTTAAAATGCATGACCTTGTTCAAGAGCAAACTGCCTAACACTTTCTAAAATAAAGACTATGTAGACTTGAATAAATATTGTTACCAGGCTTTAGAAATGTTTCAACATCTTATGAAATAAGCACATTTAGAAAATCCGAGTTGTTACAAATTGAGGAGTAGATTGCTCAAAAGATGATGCTGCTTTCAAAGTTATGTCTCTTAAAACTATTATGTTCAATTTTCTTTTTCTTTTTGACATCCAGACACAGAGGCATGTCTGGATGAAAAGAGTTTTATTTAAAAGGCAAGAAACAAACTTTAAAGAATTAGTATTGATGCTTGAGGCTTTAATATGAATTTCTGGGGATATTTTGGGAATTAGTTGTGGTTAATTCACTTTTGTTCATTTCTTCTGTATGTCTTCCACGTTGAGGGACATGTGAAATCAATGCAACCAGGTGTACAGAAGAGAATCAAGCTTTTTCAATCCCACTTTCCTTAAATTACTAACTACAGTTATCGTTATTTTAATGAGACTTTTATTAGTATTTGAAATGCTTCTTGTCTTACAACTTCCATTGAGTTGTTAAATATCTATCTTTTTTTCCTCATCTTATTTCTTTAATAGGTTATCTGTATAGAATTTCATGGACACTCTAAGAAATGATGATAGATTCTTTAGTCCTGAACTGAGGATGAGTAAAATAGTAACTTTTGTTAGGTCAATCAAATCATGATGTCCATTTCAGTTATTTCATACAGCACATTTTGGTGGAGCCATAATAAGATCTTCCTTTTGAGACACACTTTATTTTCCCTCAACCCATGGGCATAATCTGCTAGAAAGTGACAGCACACCTACATTGTATAGCAAACAGTCCGATTTATACAGAAGAGATTCCACATTTCCACACCTGACTTGGAATATTTGAATGTGAATCGTAGAATCACTGAGAGAGATTGTCCAAACGGGTGGCCTGCTCAGCTATAAATAGGAGAATAGAAGAGAATATGAATAAGATGAAAAAAATTAAAAACTTCATGATGTCATTAGTTTGGCTTATATTGTAATTGAAATTAATTTGATTACATTACAATTACATTAGCAAATAAGTGTGAAATAGGATCACATATTATATGTTAGAAAAGCCATTGTTAGGAGACCAAGCCAGTAGTCTCAGGATGCTGACTGTGCTTAGAAAAGGAACAACATCTAGGGATTGGAGAAGGAAAAGAAATAGAGAAGAGGAATGGAACCAACATTTATTAAAGGCCTGACACTTGAAAGACACTATTCTAAGTGCATGTTGTCCCATTTAACATTTATAACTCAATAAGGCAGAGTGTCATCTCCAAAAAATAGATGAGGAAACAAAAAACTTCAAAGAGTTATGTAACTTGCAAAAAGTTTTAAACTGGCAGCCAACAGAGAAGGCATTGGAACTCTGGCATGTCTGCCTGCCGGCCCGGGTTTATGTGGTTGCTGAACCTGAAATTAGCAGGGGTAGCAGCACCTGTAGCAAAAGATCCATCCTTATGTTCCTCATTTTATGGCTTTATGATAGGTGCTGAAAAAAGAAACCCTCAGTGATGAGGGCCCAACTTTAGAAAATAATCTATTATTTAATGGAGGTTATGTTTTGACACATTATTTAATGGAGGTTAAGTCTTAGCATACTTTACTTCCTAAATTTTATGTAAGACAAACACTTCTGCTGCAGATATGTACAGATAACAGCCTGAGTGTGTTCATTTTACTAAAAGGCAAACGCTGGTGTTATAAAAAGAAATAAATGATGAATATCACTTAGAAGAGTGGTTTTCAAACTTGTGCTTTTAAACTTATTTTTGAATGTGAATCAGTGAGAAAAATGTACTCTCTTTCATCACCAACACACACACACAAATTTCTAAAATAGTACTTTACCTTAACTGCATGTAATGCGTTATGTATCCATCCTATCCATCCCACCCCTCCCAATTCACACCATAACATAACACTTTTTGAAAAATACTGGTTATAGATACACTGAGTTGATTCCATAACACACTGTGGGCCATGATGTATGGTTTGGAATTTACTAATTGAAAGATATCAGGTAAAGCTTCCTGGAGAATGTAAACTTTAAACTATAAACTTAGACTAAGAAAATAAGTAGAACGTAGTTAGGCAAAAAGTAGGGGATGGGTGGCAGTGTACGGTTGTATTCTAGGCAGAGAAAACAGAGGTGCAGAAGCCCAGAATTGGAAAGGAATTTGGTGAGATCAGGAAACCGAGAGAAGGGACGGTATAGCTGGAATATATTGGCAGAGTGGGAGAGTGATGAGTGAATCGATATGCATATAAACCAAAGCTATATAGACCATATTAATAATGAATTTTTTGAAAGATGCTAATGGAGGAGGGAGAGGTGTGGACTGGATCACATTGGTTTCACGAACAGGTCAACCTGGAGGCCGGATGGGGAAGAATCTGAGGAGGGGCAAGAGTGGTCATCAGAAGAGCAGTTAGGGGGCTGTTATAGTGGGCTGGGTGAGAGACATAGCAGTTTAGAGTAGGCCAGTGCAGAAGCCTTGGAGGAAAGTAGATGAGATAAAGGTATGTTTATGAAATAAAACAAGAAGATTTGGTGATGCATTGGCTGTGAAGGGACAGTGAAGAAGAATGAGGGTTTAATGACAATAGTTAAAATAATTACTAACATTTTACAATAGTTACTGTGTGTCAGACACTTTCCTAAGCACTTTATATGGTAAATTTGGCCTTCAAACATTTTTCTGAATGCAACTCAAGTTAAGAAATCTATTTTATGTTCTCAGATACACACATGTATTCATAAAACAGTACCTCAGATTTCTGGCTTAACAGTTAGGTAAAGGCTAGTGCTATAACTGAAATAAAGAATAATGGAGAAGTCTGTTTTTGGAGGGGGAAGGGGGGAATGATGAGTTTGATTTTGCATATCGTGAATTTTAGATGTCTGTGTGTGGATCTGAGCTCAGAAAAATAATTTGGGCTATAGATAAAACATTTGGGAATAATCAATGCATAGATAAAAATTAAAGCCTGTGGACGGAGTGAGACAATCTGGGCACAGAACACAGAGTGAGAAGAAAACGAGGTTTACTTTAGAGCCGTGTACAAATCAAATATTAATAGTCAAATTGAGGAGGAAGAGCTGAGAAAGGAGCCTGAAAAGAGTGGCTTAGGACAGAGGAGAATGTCAGGGGAGGGTGTGGTCACATGGTCACAGAATTGAGGTGTTTTGTTTGCTTGTAAAATGACGAGTACATAAGAACGCGTAATGGACTGTGTCAAATACCTCTGTAAAGTCAAGTCAAGTAATAATAATAAAAGTTCCTTCTGGATTTAGAACACGCTTGTTGGTGGTGACCCTAGTGAGAGGTGATCTCTGTGGTGCAATGTGTAAGCGTTGTAAACGTGTGACTTAAACGAATTGTATTTAATCTATGACTAGGTAAAATTCACAAGTTAACATGTTTTTCAGGTAATATTCCCATTTTTGGATAGTTAAAGACCTAGTCAAAATTATAGCTTGGCCCACAAAGTCTGGTGTTGGAACTCTGCCAAGTGTGAAGACGTATTCTTCCATCACGGTAAGGATATGTGGATGAGAAGAACCACAACACAATGAAGACAACAGTCAAGTAAGAAAGTTCTTGTATCAGCACAAAGGAAATTTTGCAGGAGTTGGGGAATGAGGAGAAGTTGGAGGCATGGAGAGGGGAGGTGTGGGGAGAGAAGCAGCTGTCATTGTACAAGATGTGTGTACACTCGGCATTCTTGCTGTGCTCTTCAACTTGTAAGGTTTCCCGTGGATGGTTATGGCAGCTGTATGAGAACAAAACAGAAGTTGATACTTTTCTCAGTTGCCTTATACCTGGTCCCTGAAGTTCTAGAGCACAGGGAGGTTGTCAGTTGTGTGATGGGACAGATTTTCAGATTAGAGAAGATAGGAGAGAAAGGAAAGGAGAGCACTGAAGACTATTAAGAATAAAAAACTCCTTAAAGGGGATTGCCTACGAAGAGAAGGAGAAGCTAGGTTAGTATTCGGGAGTTTTCTTTGAAATCGAAATATTTCTTTTCTTGGAGAATGGAGATACCTGTTGGTCCACAACCTCAGGAGATCCCCAGATGCAACTCAAAACTGGCCCCCATATGCAGAGGGCAGGGAGAGCCTGAAGAAAGAGGCAGACTACTCCAGATTGGTAGGTGGCAGTTTTAATAAGCAAGGAATCTTACATGTGAGGCTTGTCTTGGGAGGCCCCAAGACAAGTAGATACCTGCAACTGCCCACCAGAATCTTAAAAGTTTATATAGAGGCCTTCACAGGGTTCAGTCATGTATACCGTCCAGATGGTCTCAGCAACATATTACTCTCTCAAGGCTGTGTCCTTGAAATGACTCCTAGTGTGGGAACGGTGGGCAGAACACACATCCCAAGGGCAGAGGAGGGGGTAAGGAGCCTCCGATTGCTGGTCCAGCTGATGGGTCAACCAGTTGTTCACATCCGCTTGATGACCTCCTCCCACGATACCTCATCTCTTGTAATGGGAGAGAAAGTGGAAAAGAAGAGAGCAATTTCAGGTAGGCTTATGGGTATGGTGGTGCAAAGTTGGGTTATCTTCTGAAGGCTTCTATAGTCTCTGTGAAATATATAGATAAATGTAGGCAGTGAGATAATCTCTTGGGAGAGAGAGAAATGACAGGAGGTGAGAGAGAGTCGACAAGAGAAACCTAGCAGGATTCCTGGGCAGGATTGAAGTCCCAGTCAGTTTGCAATGGTTTTAATCTCAGATGTGTGAACTTTCCCATCAGCCTCACAGCTTGCACAGGAGAGACAGATGGTTGGCTACGTCCTGGATTAGGGTGTTGGGAGAGGTGTAACTAAAGGACAACAGGAAAATTGTGTTCAGAGTATTAGTAAAAGAATGACTAAACTAATAACAACAGACTGTAATTGGTAGGCTGGAATTACACACAATGACTTCAAAGTAAAAAAGTGTATCTGAATTTTTCAGTCCTGAACTCATCTTGAGCTGGACCTCCCATTTCCACTAAGGATAGTAAAGTAAATTTGCTGATTAAAGATAACTGAATCTTGTATTTTAAAATAGTCTCTTTGGGAACACATATCCCATGAATTCAAAGTTCAAAATTCTTTTTGTGAATGTTTCTCTTCATCTCAAGGAGTCTTGTCTTCATCTTTCTCAGATGGCTTGTTGATAGAGGAGTTCAATACCAATTGGTTGGGGGAAAAGGACAGTTAAATCCACCTTTTGTCTTTATTCTTCTCATTCTCTCTCTCTCCTTGGTTACTTCTCTCAATAGCTGGAGATGCTTACCTCAGTGTCTTGTCTGAATAGGAACTATTGCCATATCACATTACCTTCTTTATTCAGGAACAATATTATGAAACAGGGAACTGATATACAGGAAGAAAGAGAGGGGTTGGTGGATTAATAGTCCCAGTGTGTTAGGAGAACAGATGTAGCAGAAATGGTTCAGGAAACAAGACAGAAGGAGAGGCAGATGTGTTCAGGGAGGATGATATTTGAATTTAGTATTGCAAAGCTGGGAAAGTTTTGTAGATGACAGTGTCCAGAGGGCGCCCAGAGGAGTCAACAGATGAGGTAAAGTGGAGATCTTGGAGACAACAAGGTGGTGATGCAAGACTGCTGTGTAATTTGGGTCAGCAACATTGCCTTAGAATCATCTAAGACAAACGTAAGAGTTGGAATGGAGATTGAGACCATGATCCAGAATCTTCAGTTAATGAGGCATGCATTCCAGATGGCAGTGGCATGAATTTTAAATATCATTTTCAGTAGAGACTTTCTGATCACCGTAGAATAATAAATTGAAAGGAGAGAGTATAGTATAGAGGCTTTTTAGAGCTAGCATTCAACAGGAAATTTATAACTATAAAGTGACCAAAGAGAGCAATGTTAGAACTTTCATGCCAAGACTTGCAAAAGAAGATATAATTTCTGATGTATTCTGGAAGTTTTGTCTTTGGTCCCCAAATGTTACATGGCATGGAGTAAATGTTTTCTTCACTTCCAAATAGATAAGAGGTAGGAAAAGTATAGATGAGCAGTTGGATGAAAGGTACCAAGGTGCCCTTCTCTCCTCTGCCCCTTTGCCTCTAATCTGGTAAGGTAGCAAGATTTGGAGTCACCATTGTTACTGCCAACAGCCAAGTCTGCACATATTTACATAACAGAATATGAAAGTGAGTTATGAATAGCAGTCAGTGTCATTTTCTTGTATTTTGATCAAAAAGATTTATAGAAATATCCTTGGACTAATGGACCTTGCTGGAAGTGGTTTCCAGATATCTCACCCTGCTGACTTGGACGTGAAATGCAGGAAAGCAGTGGGGGGTTGTGAGGGGACTGAAGAGACATAGGCAATTCCTGGCTCAATGTCAACTTCGAGAGGCTTTGAAATTTACTGTTTAATTGTAATTAACTAGTTAAGCACTTGATTTAATTACTAGTTGCTTCAATTAGAGGAGAATTTGGTGGGTAATTTTTTTAATTTCCAAGGCTTCATTTAGTGGGTAGATTCTATCTATTATAAAATGCATTTGCATGTAAGACTGATTTCTTCAATTGCTTTTTCATAAAGAATTCTAGAATTGACACTTTGAATAAAGTTCCATATTATGCAAAGCAATCTTTTTAAAAAATATATAAACCGAACTGTTCTGATGAATTCACGGAGTTATCATGTGGTCTCTTTATTTACAGTCATTAGAATTTATGCTGTTCTCAGAAATTATACCTTATTACATGGCTTATATTTTTAATGCTAAAGGTGTTGTCTAATTACACCATAATTAAATGTAATTTATCAAATAGAAATAAAGACAAAACCAGTAATCAGAGACTTTTCCTCCATTCATAGATATTCAGTTGAGGTGTATCGTGTAATTAGTTTACCACTGTTTACTCTAGAACAAGTAGAATAAAATTGTCATCATTTTTCCTTTCATCATCTGACAGCACACTTGGAATTCATTTGCATAGGTTTACAATGGAAGTCATTACTCCCATCACAGATCTACTGTTGTATAACCAGCAAGGAAAAAGTGAAGTTTATGAAATGGTAGAGATAAGAAGATGGATTTATTGTTGAATAAAAGAGTTCAAGTTTTCTTTTCTTTTTTGGGGAGCAACTGATGTTCACATAGAACTCTTGTGATCTCAGGTTTGGCCAAATCTCCAAGAAGACAGATCCTATTTACTCCCACACACACAACAAGGTAGGAAAGACAACTGAGACATGACTTACAAAGGAGATGGCCTGAATCTGGTGCTCGAAACTTATTCCCTCACCCATCCAAAGCAATAAAGTGATTACAGTCAGAGAGGCTAAGCAGTATGAGATTGAAGATTTCTTCAGAATTGGTATGCTCAGTGTTCTTCTCCCTCCCCAAGGTAGAGAAGTGTGTGCGTGTGTTGGGGTGGTGGATTGTTTTCTTCTCATCTCAAATCTATTTAGAGGCACTGCATGAAAACCTCATGGAGACCCATCTATGTGTATCTGTGATTTGGATAATACAGAAGCTGAGGCAGGAGCTGCCTACCAAACAACTAAATAAAAAGAAGGATGCATTTCGGAAGTAAGTACACTCACACCAGTTACTGTCAAAGGTGTATATGTCCAGTCGTACTCTTTCAACAAGATGGGGTTACATTCATCTGTACCATATACATTTAATATAAAAGATTTAGCTTCCCAATTAGCAACTATATAACTGGTTTGAGTTCAGGATAAGGAAGCATCACTACCCCACCTCTCTACCGCGCCACCTCAATCCTTTCTTCACTCTTGGCTTTCTGGAGTAACGGTCTCTCTTAATCCATTTCTAATGGTTAACAGAATGGATGTTGGGGTTGGACACACCTGGAGTAGAATTTTGACTCTATTGCTTACTGATACATGAGAGGTTCTTGCAGTTTACTGAACTTCTTAGGCTTCTATTTTGCCATCTGTTAAATGGAGAAGATTGTAGTGCCTACCCCATGGAGTTACTGTGAAAAATCAGTACCTGTAAAGTACTTAGCTCAGTGCCTGGCACATGGTGCTAAATAGATGTTAGCTATTATATAAAATATATATTAAAAATGGTTGTCCACTCTAGAGTAGCCTAGTGTCCCCAATCCTATCCCAAAATACAGATTCAGGAGTTTCTCCTCTGAATTCAGTTGGCAGTCTTGTGATCTCTGTTGGTGTTAAAAAGTCTCGAGTGTTGCTGGGAGATGTCGCACTGAGCAGCTGAATGATATAGAAGGGGAAGTCTCATATCCGTCCTATGGTTAATGGGCAGAAGAGGCTTCTGCATAAAGTCAGGAAAATATTTCTGTTGGTGAATTGAGTTGGCAGAAATATCTGTATGTAGCTACCAAGTGTTCTCACTTAAATGGTTCATGAAATGACCAGCTGCGTCAGTTCCCTGGCACCCCTATGGGTCCGAGGCATTTGAATGTGTCTCTTAAAAAAGTCTTCCTCCAGAATCTTTCACCGCGAAATTTTCCAAAGATTATACTCTGGAAACTGTTTTGGGAGTGACACTCCAGGGGTTTGAATCCTGGTATCCTTTTAACTTCCCTTTCTTAACCCCATCTGAGCCAAAGCTCAATTTCTCCTATTTTTTCCACAACAGGACTTAGTGAGACATTGAGAAAGACCAGATGTTAGCAACAAAAAATATGTTTACATTCCTAGAGGATAAAAAGAGAGTTGGGGAGGCTGTTGCTTTTCAAACCACAGCTCGTGTATAGTTTAAGAGAAAAAGGAGGTACTTTCCCACGATACTTTCTCTTTATGCGTCAGATAGTTTCACTTGTTGCAGAAAAAAAGGAAGTGAGGAAGAGATGAAGTGAGGAGGAGAAAGAGAAAGGAAGGTAGAGAGAATCTTTTTATTGCTTGTTACATATATGCACACATACACATTTATAAATAGCTAGGCAGCCGTCACTCACTGTGTGCTAGGCTCTGTGCTAGGAGCTTTTTTCCTAATCTGAATCTTTCCTTTGATCCTAAAAAAATGGGATCATAATCTCTGGTACATACTAGGAAATTATGGTTCAGAGGAGTTAAATACCTTGCCTAAGTTTACATGGCTAAGTAAGGGGCGGAAACTTACACTGTCTCATTCCAAAGGCCATGCTCTTTGCGCTATACCATGATATCTCTGATTACTCGTTTAGTTAATTTTTATTCCTTATGTAGAGATGACCAAAAAATGGGTATTCATTTGGAAAAAGTAACATAATGATTTGGACATTGGACAAATATCTATCATATCCATCTTGATCCTTTAAAATTTAAACTTCCTTAAGATATCATTATCTGTATTATATTTTGAAAATATTTTTATTTATTTCTCATCTTCATTAAAATGTACCATAATTATTATTTCACTGTTTAACACAAATAAGAAAGAACATAAAAGAAAAAAAGCCTAGTATTTTATTTTATTTTTTTTTGTGAGGAGGACTAACCCTGAGCTAACATCTGATGCCAATCCTCCCCTTTTTTCTTGAGGAAGATGGGTCCTGAGCTAACAACCGTGGCCATCTTCCTCCACTTTATATGGGACTCCGCCACAGCATGGCTTAACGAGCAATACGTCGGTGCACGCCGGGGATCCGAACCTGCGAACCCCAGGCCGCCGCAGCAGAGCGCACGCACTTAACAGCTTGTGCCACCAGGCGGACCCCAAAAGCCTAATGTTTTTATTGGCGTCAGTATGTGCTTATCTCCAGTGGAATTCATGTATCTTGATGTACATCTTGTTTTTGCTATTACTATCTAAACAATTTTCTATACTTTGCACTTAATTTTATATGTCTTTTTTCCTATTTGTTGCTGACCGGAGCAGCACAGGGACAGATGATGATGGGGCATTATGAGTGTAGTGGAATTCCGGGTTAGGGCCACCGCTATTACATCAGCCATTGACGAGTCACATTTCCATGTGAATATTTTCTAGAATTTTGGGAGGATATAGAAACACTGCTATGGAGAGAAGATAATTTCTACCTTTAAAGTTGCTTAAAACTAGTGTTTTACTTAGGAGTCTTTTCCTTTACATATTTAGGTTAATGTGTCTACATTTAAGAGTTCTTTCCTTTTCAATATTCATGTTTTGGTTTTAGCACCTTTTCCGCGCAAAAAGCAGAAGGAAATTGCTGCCGTCCATTTTCAATTTCCCTTAGGATTCAGAAATTCTGTACGCCAGAAACTTAAATCTCAAAATATTACGGATCCACTTGAGCACTGTCCGAGTGAGGAGACTGAGGCAGCGGGGTGAAAGTAATGGATGAATGCTTATTTCCTTCTCTCTTTCTAGACCACAAAATCTAGAAGCAGGGTCTTCTGCTTTTTCTCTTGGTGTGGACGACAACTTGGGGCTCCCCCCTTCTCAAAGTGAGCGCTCCAGCAGACAGACAAGAGAAAACCAGTAGGTGAAAGTTATGTCACATCGTGAGTTATTTCTTTTTTGAAAATTATTTTTATTTTCATTTTTATTTGTTTATCGTCCCGCTTGCTCTCAGAGCACACACAACTCAAAAGTAACATAATTGGTTGGAAAGAGCATTGGAAACTTATCTCCCTCCCCATGGATTCCTGTCTCCCAAATTGGAGTCAAGGTTAAAATAACCCGGTGCTGATCGTCATATCATCTAATGCTGTCTAGACACGGTGAAATGTTCTCATGCGCAGTTTTGCAGACAAGAAAAACACAGGTTTGCATAAATTGCTGGCTCAACCCTTCTGGGATATGATTACAAAAGGAGAACTCTGATTTTATTTCTTATATATTTTACAGCAAGGAAAATGAGGGAGTGAAAGCCATTTTGTGGACTCTGTTCCATGGGGCAGGAGCCTTGCTCCGTAGAGTCCACAATGTCCAGGATGAGGGTAGAAAAAAAAATTCTATACACGCTCAATTTTAACTGTAGTGTCCAGGCTCACTCTTTCCTCCAGCTCATATTTCGTCTATTTTTTTTGTCATCATATTCCTTGCTGGGCCCCTTCTGCTTAGAGCTCTTTTTAAATAAAGACACTTACAAATTTATTTTTTTTGAGTGATTGGGAAAATCCTTTGTCTCCATTTTCACCTGCTCTATAGCAAAACTTTTGTCATTTGCTTTTTTATTTCTGTTCCTTTCCTTCTATGTACTAGTGGTTTTTGACATAGGTCCTATGCTGGATCCCTTTTGATTATGATTCATCTTGAAAAGACATGAGATCTTCCCAGGTCAGAAGTCTATAGGAGGTGTGTGTGTGTGTGTGTGTGAGCACACAAGCGTGCATTTGATTCAGGCTAAAGGGACTGTCTCTGTTCCTAGGTCATGTGTGTGAGTTAAGCGATCCTTCCTTGTGCTTCAGCTGATATATCTGGGGGTGTGGGGCCTCACTTGCTCTCCACCCCCAGCAGAGAGCCTGTGCAATATCTCATTCAGGCCATTTTCTGATCCAGGTCCTACCATATGACATTCATTGGCTAATATTGGTTGTTATTGTTATTACAAAGTTATCATGTGTTTTTGTATTATTAGGATAGTGAAATGTACTGATTATGTCACTGAGAATGGCTTACATTTAGAATGCCGTGGTTGTCATTTTGTGCAGGGCCTCTATGGCAAAAATCAGATCCCCAAATATTCAGAAATAGTGTTTTCCTGAATAAAAGTATTCAACTATAACAGAAGTCTATACTTTTAGAAATGAAAAAGACCAATGATTGTTTTTTAAAAGATAGCTCATAGGTTCCCATGTGGAAAGTTCTGTAGCTAATAAATAGCAGAAAATGAGTGACTTATGCTGTTATAAATTTAAATTATTTTCTCAAATCATATATATACGTAGTAACCAATCAAGCAGATCAGAAGGGCTTGTGATGCAAAGTAAAAATCACTACCCTCTTCTCTCCTACCCCCTGACCCACGGCCCAGAGGAAATCTTTTAAAATTGTTGTTCTGTTTATGATATTCTTAACTAGAAAATGTGATCACGCCTCTATTTTCTGCTTTACCAACTTAATAAAATATCTATTGATTGTTTACTATAAAGAGTTGTTTTCATTTTACCTGTCATTTTTCAGACATTATTTTGAGAGTATAAATTTGAGATTGGGGCAAAAATTAGATCGGTTGAGACAGAACGGGCATAAAGGAGTCAGAGACAACAAAAATTGTCAATTCTGTGGAGTTTTGCTCTAAAGGGGATTGGAAAATGGGTCTATAGTTGGAGAGAGATATGCAGTCACGAAAGGTTTTTGTTTTCATTTGTTTCATTGGGACTAGAGAGCTTACATGTTTGTAAGTCAACGGAAATGATCCAGGAAAGACGGAAAAAGTGTTTTATTTGTGCAGAAACTATTCTTAGCACCCTAGCTCTGTCTGTGTCTATGTCTATCTATAGCTATATAGCATATCTACACGGATATATTCATTGAATCCTTACAACAGCCCTGTGAGATAATATTATTATACCCATTCTACAGGTAGCAAACTTGGGGACTGACAAGTAACATTCTCAAGATCACAGAGCTAGTAAGTGGCCATGTCAGGATTCAAATTAGAATGTCTAGATTAAAAACCAGAGGCATGGATCGACTGCCTCTGATACCAGTTCATTTTTAATATTTCTGTTAAGTAGCTTTTACTTCTCCCACTGGAAGACTTTAGTATCTTCTCTTTGTAATTGGCATTCTGAAGTTTTGCACTATTTTATCCAGTTGTGGGTCTTTTTTGTTGAACACCAGAAAGGCCATTTCAATCTAAAAACCATGGCCGGTTCAAATCTGTGGAATTCCCTTTCATAGTCCTCATCAGCACTCATCATTATCATCATTCCCTCCTCATTAGTTTTCTGTTGCTATGTAACAAATTACGACAGACTAATGCCTATTTACAATTTCTCAGTTCTTTACGTCAAAAGTTCAGGTGGGTTCAGCTGGGTTCTTGGATTAGGGTCTCACACAGCTGAAATCAAGGCGTTAGTAGGGCTATGTTCCTTTTAGGCTGGAGGGGAGAATCTGTTTCCTTGCTCATTCTGGTTGACGGCAGAATTCATTGTCGTGTGACTGTAGAACTGAGTCTCCTGTTACTGTGCTGACTCTCATCCGGGGACCACTCTCAGCTCCTAAAAGTTGCCTGTATTCCTTGGCACATGGCCCCACTCCATCTTAAAAGCCAGCAATGACATGTTGAATTCCCTTTATGCTTCAAATCTCGACTTTTTCTTCTGCTACTAGCCAGAGAAAATCCTATGCTTTTAGAAGGCTCATATGGTTAGATTAAGCCCACCCAGATTAACTTAAACTCTCCTGATTGACAACCTTACTTACGTCTGTAAAATCCCTTTTGCCATGGAACGTAACATAGTCACAGGTGTGACATCTCATTATATCTTGTCGTATTTACCATTTTCGGGGTCAAATTTGGAATTCTGGGGCTACCATGTCCACTCTCCCTTCATTTTTCTCTGTTCCCTTCCACTGTTGCATGTTGGCTTTCGTAGAATGCTCTTCCGTATTGTTTATGTTTTCTTTCGTATTTCTCATCTTTTTGTCTTTTTCTTCTATATTTTAGGAGATTTTGTTTTCTTTTCAATTTCATTCTCTTTTGGAGAAATTTAATTTTTTTTTCTAAGAGGTTTTTCTTGTTTATTTTTTAAGCAATGGTATTCTGATATTGTTTTATGGTGTAATATATTCTTGAACTCACTATTACATAATTAAAGATTTTTAAAAGTTGGTTTCTGTGTTCTGAATTACCTGTTTTCTCTGGTGGTCACTTTTACTATGTTTATTTTGAATCTTAGCTGTTATGTTTCTGGAATTATATATAGTGATTCTTCGTTATATGTTCATATTGAAGACAGTGTTATTGAGAGAGTGTAGTGGGTTTCCTTTGACTCTTTTTAAATAGGTCTGTTTCTTTAGGTGGTTGAGAATTTCAACTTGGGGCAAGGTATGGGACTAGATGGGGCATTTTACTGATAGACCTTGAGGAGCACAGGTAGAGAGCTATCTGATCAACTGTGGGCCAAAATGTAAGAATAAGAATTTTTCGAGGGTACTTACTTCAGAGTCATACTTCGACTTTCTCTAAACAGATTATTTCAATTTTTTTTAGAGTATGTTATCAAGTGTCATGCCTGGGGGAAAGCCTGGCTGTCTATGCAGAGGCTCTGGAAGAGAAATTAGGTTGCTGACTGGTAAATTTATTTTATATAATATTTTTAATGAATTTTCCTGTTTTCAGTGTTATTTCTCACTTTGGTTCTTTGTTGCATCAGTTGACTTTGAGCCCAAATCCTCCCCAGGTTGCTTTCAAGTGAATATTTTCACAACTACTCAGCAGTATTTTTATGGTATATTCTGGCCTGTAGTTTTTTCCCCTCTGTTTCATCTGTCAATCTGCTCACATATACCTTCATCTTTGAAAAGTTTATTCTTTGATGCACCTCTCATTCTTTTCTTTGGTAGGAAATTATTTATTTTGTATTTCAAAATCTTCCAAGAGTAGTTGTAGGGGTAGATAAAAGGCAAATACATGTTTCCAGCCTTCCATCTTAGATTGGATGTGAAAGTATGACTTTTTTTTAACAAATAGATGGATTGGTTAAGTATATTCTGAATTGGCTCATTTTAGCATAGTGATTAAGACCACATATTTAAAAAGACTTCTGTTTAAAACCAGCTGTACCACTTGCTAGCTGTACCCCCTTTAACTGAATATTTAACCACAGTTACCTCAAGAGTACAATGGTTGAAACTATTAGTTGAGATAACACAGGATTGACATTTAGAACAGAGTATATCCCGTGTTAAGTGCTCAATGAATAGTAATTACTATAATAGCAAGATAATGACAGAGAAATAACTGTGTGATCAAAGTAATATGGGTTATTTGGTTTATACCATTGGTATGATCATTATCATTATCAAATATTGATTGAAACCTATGATGTCATAAGCAATGAGAACACAAAGATATAATGGTAAAAAATTGTTTTTCTCTAAATATAATTAAAAATAGTTGTTGTGTGTAGTACTTATGTATTGTTTTTATAATGGTATAAGATCTTCCTTTGAGGAAGTAGTTCCAATTTTATAATGCTTATGTATAGTAAAATATTTCATTAACAGAAATTATTTCAATTAGGTTCTGTGTTTCTTTTCGATGGGTAAACAAATATATTTCTTATTTATATAATTTTTTAAAGGAAACACTGTTGAATATAATATATATCTGAAATATGAAAGTAGCTTACAACTTACATAATTATTTTAGTATATATAATAAAATAATTCTAATATATATAAATATAGTCTAATAAGTATTATATTTTTATATGTAATAATAAATACGTATATCCTAGGCAAAGGGCCATGTTATTCACTATATCTCTGCTCCCTTGGTCAGACAAAAATTAATTCTAGTTAATGGGATGCTGGATGATTATTAGCTTTGAGAGTAGAAGAATATTGCTTCACTTTGAAGTTCTAAGTCATTTATCACTATGTGCTTGGGAATAATTCTGAGACTTTGTACACTAAATAAAAAGATCAGAAATACAAACTAGATGTGTTCTGTTTAGGAATACATTAGGAAAAAAAGGATGTGTAAATATACAAACAGTGGCCAGTTCACCCTTGGAATTTCATTTTTGCTATTCAAAACATGCTAGGTTATTATCTTAGCTTATGGGAGCTGTGACTTACTACAACATATTACCAGGTCTATGGTAGCACTGAAAACATTTTGTCTTTCATGCTACTGAATTTTAGAATTTTTAGTTTTCATCTGGAAAGCATGGATATTGTTACATAATTTATCTATTGCTACAGAAAATATATGAATTTACGAACTGGAAATCTTCCATTATTCATACCTTACACGATCTCTTTAGCATTTGTCACATTTGACAACATTTTGTTTAGAACTTCTTTTTGAACTCTCAATTTTGCTTCTTTTCCCACTTTTTTATTGTCTGTATTGCTAGATCTTCTCATACCTTTGATTATCTTCTTACTCTATATCCTTTTTTTGAGGAAAACTTATCCACAACAATCATTCAGCTACCATCACAAAACACTAACATTTATCACGCCTGTGAATCCTGCCCAGTCTATTTTCTAAACTGTAATTCTCTGTCTCCTATCATCTATCGTCTATCTTTCTATCTACCTACCTACCTACCTGTCTATTCCCAGCTTTTTTACAGCTATTTTACTGGAGATGTCTGCCTGAATGTCCTGGGAGGTATCTAAAACTCACCAGGTTACAAACCAAGAGAAGGCTTATTTATAGCATTCTCTATTCAAAAACGTTCCCCGTTTACTCCGTACAACATGTCCACTGCATCCAACAACAATCTCTGAATCTGCTACTTCTGACATGTTATTAGCAATATCATCAAACCAGTTTCTCAACTAGTAAATTCAGGGTCTTGTCAATGTCTCAATTTTCTTTTTTTTTTTGACTTCAACTTTTACTTTTTTAAAAAAAATTCAAAAATGATCACAACTTACTTTCTTCAGATTTATGACCAAACCATATTATTTTGTATTGAAGATATTTTTTAAATGTCTTCTTATTCCATTCCATTCTGACCTCCACTTTTCAAGTCTTTATTACTTTTTGCATCCTTTATTGTGTTTCTTTTTACCTATTTATATATTCTTAAAATCATTACAGAGAATCTATTATGAGCTAGTCACTGTGCCAGGGACTTACTTCAGATAGTAGTCAAGGAAGCCCTCTCACATGGTGACATTTATGCCAATGATAATGGGAAGATGATCAGAAGCCAAACTATTCTCACATCTCCTCCCCCTTCCAACGCTACTTCCTATCATTCATTCTCCACAGTGACTTCAGATTATTTTTTTCTAACACAGGTCTTTAAACACAAATATTGCTAAAGTGCTCAAATTTATTTAAGGACTCCAATTACTTATGATGTGAAATCCAAATTCCTTTAAGGCAGACCTCTGCCTTCTGTGCCAGCATGGATTCTTTCCTACTCTTTTTTTGTACTAGGACAAAGATTTGTATTCTCCAACAAAATGTGAACAAAACAACACAAAATAAAAATAAAAACTGTATGTTATACATTGTTCTTTGCATGTGCCTGAAATGCCCACCTACTCTTGTATGCCTACCTCAGCCTTCAAGACTCATCTCAAGTATAACATCTTCAATGAGGCTTCCCTGAGAGAATTCGATTCTTCTCTATGCTCCCACATGCCCTCAGCTTCTAGAAAATACCTCTATTATAGCACGTGTCACATTAAAATTCAATCATCTTTTACATGTTTGTTTATTCAACTAGATTGAGCTTATTCAAGTCAGGGACTGAGATATTCATTTCTGCTATTTCTAGCATTGAGCACAAAGCCCGGCCTATTAGATATTTATTACAAGTTTGATGAATGGTTAGATGGATGGATGGAGAGATGAATGACAAAAATTTGCTTTTTTTCCAAAAATAATTGCTTTGAATATATCATTAGTCTTGCTCTCATTTCAATGCCAACAGTTTCAAGAGATTTCAATGACATGACTTTTCTGACCCTAGAAATAAATTTCTATATTTTACAACTCCAACACAAAGAGCTTATAAAAGCTTCTCAAGTTGTGCATTAGATTCTTTTATATTTTTAAGAGTTGAGGCATGGAGGGAGGGATTAATGGAAATTCAAAGTGGGTTTTAAGGACATAGTAGTTACTTGTAAATAAGAACATTCTGTTTATCTTCTTCTAGTTCACTAAGGAAAAAAAATGACAACAACACTGGGGAAAAATAGATCGTGCATTTTAAATCACAACAAACAAAACTAATAAACAGCAAACCACAGAGACCGGTCAGCTGAAAGGAAGATACAGCATTCATTTTATAAACAATTCACTGGCATGTCAACAGACAATCTGGCAGGGAAAGAAAGTGAACAATATTTTTCAAGAAATATCTATTTTGCTGAATAAATCTTGAGCAAAATATTGTGTGAACTGTATGGATATGGAGTAAGGGCCGTGCAAAGTGAAGAGTTCATATTTCCAACATGAAATATTTTTTTGTTGTTGAGATACATTTCCTTTGAAATTTGAAAATTATTCCAGTGTCATTAATAGTAACCCCTTTTCTACAATAGAACATTTAAATAGATGTTACAAAAGATTCTTCTCTTTCTAATAATGATGAGTCAGGTATGGTGATAGAAATAGTAAGATACAGGCAATTATCTTCATATTAGCAGTATGATTCAGGGGATAACAGAAGGAAGCCATAACATTGAAAACAGTTTAGAATTATTAACATGGAGACCAACTGATGTGATTATCCCCTCAACTTATCAAGAATTACAAAGATGATCAGATTGAACATTTAAAGTAATAGGATCCTTGTCATAGATTGAGTTCTCCCAAAAGAAGATTCTTAGATTTTGATTTAGGCACAGAGTATTTATTTGGGTGGTGATCTCAGAATGCTGGAGTGAAACAGTGGGGGGAGTGAGACAGGGATGGAGGGAAACCCAATCAAAAGTGGGTTCTTGAACTGGTTATAACTCTAGGCAACTGGGCTCAGTCTTACTGGGGACCCTTTGGGGAACTATGTAGAATGAATCTCAGAACAGTCCCTCCAATGAATATGAGGCTGGGACATCCACCTACTGACACCCATCTTTCACTGACTGAAGGTTGCTCCTGGAGATGTATATTTACCGCACTTATGGACTGTGCCTTTAGAGTAGGACACTTTGGGAGCTTGAGGAGGGGAGCCTACAGTATGTGCAAGAACTGTCCATCACAGCTATAGCTGAAGGTAGAGCTGGTCCTACAGTGTGTGGTGTGGGGCACCAACAGTATCCAATGTATATGTGCATTTGCACTTAAATTTATAATTTCTCAAGCAGCTACTTTAAATATAAGGATGTATATTTCTGTAATTTAATTGCTCTGAGATCAAAAATAACCCAGTACTTAAAAATTTGCAAAATTTGAAACAAATTTGGAAAAGTCATAATGTGCCACTCATGACACATATGTGGTAAGTACATTCTAACATCTTGTTGTTGCTATTAACTAACAGGCTGGAGATAATTTGCTCTATGTAATTCTGAAGACATCATTTCAGTGAAGATCTCTTCTTGTAATTCTTCAAGACGTTTTTCTTTGAGGGGATCATGCTAACAAAATGGAAAAATGCTTCTGACATCTAAAAGAGTATCTTTGCCATCCATCCTTTTGTTGTAGGTAGAGCAGAGCTCCTCTTGGGCATTGGAACAGTAACTAATTTTTCTTTTCTTTTTGCTACTAAGCTATGTCTTAGATCCTCTATAAATATTATGTCATCAAACTTTTAACTTACAATAGTCATAAAATTTTTCAACAAATATGTATTTCATTGTGAATAAGTCTTGAGCAAAATATATGTGAACAGAAGTTGGTTACCCTGTTTCAGGCGCTGTTCTAAGGAAAGTATCTGTATTAACATATTTAACCTTAATTAAAATACTGTGAGGTAAGAAGCATTATTTTCCTTATTATGTAGGTAATGAAACTGAGGCACAGTAAGGTTAAGTAGCTTCCTAAAGGTCATAGAGTTGCTAAGTATCTGAACTAAATTTCAGACCCGACTGTCTGACGCTGGAGTCTGTGCTTGTTAACAAAGCTACTAAGTGGCAATATCAGGATTTAAATCAGAGGGTAATTTAAACCTGGATTGATCTGATTCCAAAACCTATATGTTAATGGTTATTCTGCATCACGTTGCTTCAAAATCACCACTTCAATCCTCCTCTGTTTGTCCAACAGACTGAGTTTTCGAAGTGCAAATGGTGTCGCATCTCACCTCATCATTTGTCTGTTTGAAACCCTTCAAGCCTCCCCATTACTTGAAGGATGAGGCTCAGTTCCCTTTTAGGTAGTTCCTTTTTACCTGCTGGCTTCACATGCTGCCAATCTTTGAATGCCACATTCTAGTCACATTGATTTTCTTGCAACTACTCGTTTCACACTTCCCTACCTCCATGATTTACACATGGTACACATTTACACATCTTTGGAATCCTTCTCTGACTTCACTTGGTTTCACCCCATTTTTCTTTATAACATTAACTAAGGTATAACCACTTTATGAATATTGATTTTCATCTGAGGCAGGAAACGTTTTAAAGTGAAATGAGACACTATTAAAAAGCTATGTCAAGACAAGTGTAAACCAGCACTGCTCAGGGCAATATGGGACTCATGGTCACCCCATTGATGAAGGTCTTCCTGTCTCCTCATCTCTCCTAATTTGAGTTAGGTACTCCTTTCTGTCCTTGTATCTTATCAATGTTATATGCTTTTAACGCGCTACTGAAATTAACCCTTTTTGAGAGTCTGTTTCACTAGAATGGAAAATTATTGAGGATAGGAGTTTTATTTTGCTCACCTTTGTACTACTTTCCAAGCTCAATTGATTGTAGGTACTCCATGAGTATTTGTGTAATGAATGGACTCAACGTACATTTCCAAAAGCTAACTACAGCAGGAGAGGACAGGTTTATAGGACTTTGGTTTAGTATACAGAAGTGGTAGCACTGGGTACTGGTGGGACTGATGTAAAAGGGATGGCCAAATTAGTGGAGGTTAAATCGGATTAATTTTTTGGCAGGGCTAAGGATTAGGGTTTGGTCTCAGATGGAGAATTATCTGGTTTGAGGTGAGATTATATACTTTTGTCAAAACTGGATTAGTGGGAAGGACTGAGGTTACAGTGAGGGACGAAGGTAAGAATAAGAAATGCACGCAGCCCAGAAGGTTTGGCAGGGTCGGAGCTAGTATCAGCTTTCTCTCATAGTGAATTTAAACATGTCAAAATAATAGTATCTTAAAGTAATAATCATTTCCTTCTCTGTGTTCTGATTATATGTGCATATAATAGATATATGTACAAATGATTATTATGTATTTCTACTGCTACATCATATTGTATATGTGTGTGTTGGTATCTATTTGATTACATACTTGTTTCCCCCGTTAAGCCATATGCTTCTTGAAGGACTAGGGACTATGTTTTACACATACTCTTTTTCTCTTTCCACCAGATCCATTGATGTGCCTGACATATAGTAGACATTTAACTAATCCTTTTAAATAAATGAAAAGTTTTCTCTATTTAACTCAGTCCACTTTCTATGTTTGATCCATCAAACTGCTGATTGTATCTTCACTAAATATGTGTTCAATTAACAACAATAGAATGTAATCTTATATTTGTTTTTGGCTAACTGATGAATTTATATTTTTCCATTACTCTACTGTAAGCATCATGAGGGCAAAAGTTATGTCTGTTGTGAATATTTGTATCCCTTCTGGTGAATATAGTGATTGGTACATAATAAAATTATTTTTTAAAATGTTGCATGAATGAAAAGTTGAAATGTGCAGATTTATCTTTGAAGAGGATAGGGTCTTTGGTGGGCTGACTTGGGTTTTCTAAGTGGAGTCCTCTCTCACATTTTTCATCCAGGATCTTCTCTATTCTTTGGACAGTTCTAGTGGCTGAGAAGTCAGTTCTTGCCTATGATAGTGAAAAATGTCGTATTTTCCTTGGTACCATTCTCATGACTTTTCCCCCCCTGAGGTTATGTGTGTGGAAGCTTCAAGTTCAGAGTTAATTCATACATTTTGCAAGTATTTATGAAGTGGGTTAGTTATTTCTAGCATTCTGCCATCTTCCCTTCCTGGTCTGTTTTTTTCTGTTACTGACATCCTTACTCTAAGATCTTAGGTCAAGTGACTAGCTCCTCTCTCCCTCCTGCCCCTGACCCACTCTTTTTGAGAAATACTTCATGTGTTGGAATTATGACACCTTGAGTCTCGCCTTAAGTGAGAGGGTGGGAAGTGAGATGCAAACTACAAGCTTGAACTTAAGCTCTTACCAAATTTCCACTCTTATCTTTTAATAGATGTTTATTGAATAAAGGAATGAACCAATGGAGACTGAAGCAAAGATAATTGATAACTAAGATCTTAGGCAGCATTTATTAAGTAGCATTCAGGGGTGAAAGCCATGCTTTACTGAAGTTTTATATTTCCCATTTTTTGTTGTTATTGTTTGGTTTCTGATAGGTAATGCTTTTTATTTTTTAAGAGGCTAGTTTCTCCTCTGAATATTAAAAAAATATAGAATTAATTTAAAAATTACATATTACTTTCCTTTCAAATGATCCTTAGATAAAAGAATCTAGACAGTCATCTATGCTTCAGTCTAACCCAAGGCAGGAGCAATTGTCCTCTCTTGCTACTTTCCATTATTTCTGAGTCATTATGCACATAGTTCCACAGTCATATCACAGTTTGAAGAGAGAAGATAATACACCAACTCATCCAGAAAAAACCTCATATTTAATACTCATATACTTAGCGCACGTTATAACAGTTTTATTCTGTAGTATACAAAATATAGCATATTATTCAATTCGATCATTCATTCAACAAGCATTCCCTGAGTGCACATTGCGTGTCAGGTACTATGCCACAGTTTGGGATGTAGAGGAGGATACAAGGTTGACCTACAGTCCTCGAGGAACTTTGGTGGAGAAGACAGGTACAATGCAACTGGATTAAAGGAGTAGGGAAAGAGGATGATATTTTTTTCTTCTTGAGAAGATCATAGACAGTGATCTTTAAAACACACACAAAGTAAAAGAATAGATATTTGTTTGAGAAAGCAGAGCTGAGCGGCTGGAGAATAAAGGAGAGGCCAGTGGGGAGCAGAGTGACTTGATTTGGGGGTTTTAAACATCGTGTTGCGGAGACAAAATGATGAAGGCTGGCCTGCCGGGTGGAGAGACCGAAGTAGGTTGATGCCTGTAATACGCTAACCAGGATGTGACGAGCGTCTGAAGCAAAGCTCTGGCGATGTGATCGAGAGGAGGGGGAAGTAGGGGGCTTGCTTAAGAGCAAAAACCCATTTCACGTGTGTGGTGAAGGCGACTGAGGGTTTCAGGAAGGCCCCGCCAGTGCTGGCTTCTTGCTGCTCGAGCGTCACGATCTTCTCTTGACCTAACGTTCCCAGGCAATCTTTCTCCAGGTTGCCACAGTACTTTTTTCCTGAAAGCGTATATCTTACAAGAATATATGGCGCCGTTAGAATATTACCTCGGAATGGTCACACCTAAGGGAAAGTGTGATAATTTTACCCATATTGGTAATGATAGTGAAATACTCACCCTGGAGAAGAGACATTTCCTTCATGTATTAAGTAAAAGTCACTAATAGGCAATGACGTTTTATGTCCTTGTCTTTGCCACAATAACTGGAAAACAAAAGTGTGTATGTTTTTAGAAATCTTAACATAAATTCTATTCACACCGCAACACAGTTCTCATTGCTATGGTAGTGTGTATATATATATGTACTTACTTCGGTAGGTAGGTGGTTACTTAGAGCCTGTAGTATCTACAAAAAAGCAGTTAATGAGGAGTCAGGATCTGAATTCTTGTCCTGCTTCTGCTAAAAATGTTTATAAAAAGTTGAACAATTTATCTATGTAGCCTAAGTTGTAGATAATCTACTTTAAAATATACAAGTACCCTAGAGAAGGAAGAGGTAAGGAGGTAAGGTTTAAGTAAAAGGACTAAATAAAAATATAAATAAAAAGATCTTGAGATAAAGAATCCTGGGTTATGTTTTTGGAGTTGTCAATGATTCGTTGCCTAGAGTAACCAGTTTATCTGAACACTATGAAGAAACTGTTGAAATATGTGAACTCTAAAATTATATGATTCCAGAACATTTTATTCATTTAAATAACTCTATTTAATAATAGTCAAAATATAATAACCAATGTTTATTGAGTATTTCTTATGGCCTAGGCAATGTGTATATTGATTATCTCACGTGCTTCCCCAACAACTCACGGCGAATCATGACTATTCTGTTTTAGAGAGAATGAAATGCGTTTCAAGGAGACATAACAACAAGTCTCAAGTCATAAATGGTGGAGCTGAGGATCATATATGTCTTGAGATCATGTACCCACACGCATACATACACACACAGTATGTTTGCAGAACTAAAATGAGGCAGAATATTGTAAAATTGTCTGATGAATTTTAAATGTCTTGATAATTATTTGAATAAATATTTGCCTGTTGTTGGGTAGTGGTCATATTTATTGATTTTCATATCTCCAGCAACAATTAAATTGTCTGGCACATAGCTGCTCAAATAATGTTAGTTAAAATGAGTTAAAAGATCTGAATATTGGTAAACAGTATTGTTCTTGGAATTGTTAGATATATGTCTGGGACTCTTGATAGACAGAGTAGATTTGGTTATTCTATGGGACAAAATCAGCTTTCCTGGCCCAGGATGATGGTGGAGGGAACCGTAAAGAATTGAAGGAAAAGAGAAAATGAAACAATCCATCCACAGAACTAGCACTGAGATGTTGGAATAATATTTATATAATACTTTGGGGTTTTTTCTATCAACTGTGTTGTTGCCAGACCAAATATATTTTTATTCTGAGCCTTTAAGTTTTGTTCTTTTCATAAGACATCGCCAATCATCTTTTATTCGTTCATTTTTTAGTACACTAAAATTCAAAGTTGAGAGCACAATTAGGTCTATTTGAATAACTAAGAGTTGAGGTAAAAGTAGCCCCAGTGGGAAAAAGTCATGGAGTCGCAGTTATAATTCACCTCCCTATTCCCTGCTGCTACCCTTGATACAATGTTCCTCTTTTAAATGTTATACCAAAACCTTTTTTAAAAATGTCACTAAGATATGTATCCCCAGGTGATATAAGGAAACATGATATTCTTCTTTCTACTACTCATTCTCTTGGGAAAAAGAATAATCTAGCAATTTATTTTGTGAGAACCTCTGTCACGGCTTTCAATCCAGCTTTCTTAGACCTCTTGTTAGCTAAGGAGTTATGTAACTTTTACATGCTCTTTTGAAGCAAAACTGAAGTCACATCTGTCTTTACATGTTGCTTCCTACTGTTAGTAACTTTTATTTTCAAGTTTTTCTTCTTTTTAAGGATTTGTCTTATTAGATTTCATTTTTTCAGACATTTTTCAGGAAGCTGCTAGAATGTTTATCCTCTTTTCAATGGCTTCCTGCTGTTTTGGTACTAGAAATAGTTCCACTGGTGCCATCATAAGTTTTTCACAAATTTATTCCCATATCATTATTAGTCAAATAATCATAAAGCAAGGAACCTTGGCTTGGTGGCCGGCCAGTTTTTGTTCAAATATGTTTTCTTTTAATTTGTCCTTAGTTTGTCTTGGAAACAAAAATGCGCATAAAAAGTAGCCATGAAAAACTGCATGTCATTAATCATATGGTGGATTAAATACATTGTGTGGTTCCGGAAGGGAAAACTAGAACCAATGGGTACATGTTATATAGAGAAAGAGTAATTTATTATGGGAATTAACTCTATAGGGTTGCAGTTGTCAGAATTTTGAATGATAACCAATTCTATATCTTTGAGGATATTTAAGAAGAGATTTAATGATCTCTTGCCTGAAATGTGATAGAGGAAGTTATATACACACAATATAAGTAGAGTTGAATTAAATGATTTAGGATTTTTTTGACTATAAATATGTAAATGCACTCATGATTACGTACTTACTTGTATGTACACACGTATTTCTCTAGATTATGTGTCTGTGCGTGTGTGATAGAAAGGGTTGGACATAAAATGTTGAATAGAGAGAATTTATGGCATTTTAATTAAAAAAGGAAACTCCAACTGTTTGAGAGATATAGGCAAATTGGTGGATGCTGAGGGGAGCCATTATACCACCACTGACACGTGGTAAGCATTGCTGAGACCAAGCTGGTGACCTATGTGCTGGTAAAGAGTCAGCCAGGCAGGCAGCAGATTCATTGTGATTTGTGGATTCCTAGAATGTGAGAAGTGATGATAAGGCAACCCAGATACTGAGAAGTCAGGGTCAGAAAATGTGATTGTTTTCAACTGGGACATTTCCAGTGACGTTTTCTGATGGCTTCTAAGACTTGATGAGTGTGAAGTTTAGACTGAGAAGAAAGTGATTTACTTCACTTAGGGAAGTTTCTTCCAGAACAGTTTTGGGAAAGGAGGGAAGTTACTGCACGTCCAGAAAACTGGGAGATCAGACACAAATCTTGTATGCCTAGACAGTGATGATACCGGGAACTGCCTGGAATGAGCTGGGTTTGTGCTTTAAATCTATTACAAGGGAAATGTGACACTGGACAAGGGATATAGTCCAACATGTTCCACAAAGGAACAGAATTTTGGTGTTTTTGAGAGTATTGCCTGTGTGTGGTTGTGGGACAAAAGCTGGGAGGTGTTACAGCTTCAGAATATGTAAATTTCCTTTAAAAAAATGTGTGAATGCTAGTCTCAAAGACAGAACTCTTGAATTAACAGGGATAAGATGGGGAGCCCTCTTGAAGTACAAAGATGCTTCTGGTTTAACCACATAGTGATCCATAAAAGAGCTCAGCCTGCAAAACTATTCACATACAATTGTCACTTAGCATGCTCATATAGTACACTAATTTATTTTTTAATTATTTTTACCGTGCTAAAATTTACCATGCCTAAATTGGTAAATACCAAGATTAAATGTTTCTTTCTCTATCAAAACAATATTTACTTGCCTTATCCATTTCTATCTCCTCCAGTTGATGATTGGTTGATGGGATTAATAATGTGTACTAGAATAAAAGAGATAAAGGTGGCTAAATCAGGTGGGTGTGGCAAAAACATCTATTCCCACGTGAAGAGTATACAGACTGAACAAGTGACCAAATAACTAATTTTAAAAGCAGCAACAACTGAATTGGTTAATATTTTTGGTTTAGTTAAAGCTGCACTACTGACTTCGGTGCTGGATTCACCGTGGCAAAACTAACGCAGATGCTCAGACTCTTGCATTCACAGTCTTCATCTTCTGCTCTGAAAGGATTACTACTACATAATGACACACATTAAAAAGTTCTATGCTATATATAAAGAACTCACACAATTGAACAACAAAAAAACAAACAACCCGATCAAAAAATGGGCAGAGGAAATGAACAGACACTTCTCCAAGGAAGATATACAGATGGCCAACAGGCACATGAAAAGATGCTCAACATCACTAATCATCAGGGAAATGCAAATCAAAACAACACTAAGATACCACCTCACGCCCGTTAGAATGGCTATCATCACCAAGACAAAAAACAACAAATGTTGGAGAGGATGTGGAGAAACAGGAACCCTCATACACAGCTGGTGGGAATGCAAATTGGTGCAGCCTCTATGGAAAACGGTATGGAGATTCCTCAAAGAATTAAAAATAGAGATGCCCTATGATCCAGCCATCCCACTACTGGGAATCTATCCAACGCACCTGAAATCAACAATCCAAAGAGGCTTATGCACCCCTATGTTCATTGCAGCATTATTCACCATAGCCAAGAAGTGGAAGCAACCTAAGTGTCCCTCGACTGACTATTGGATTAAGAAAATGTGGTATATATATACAATGGAATACTACTCAGCCATAAAAAAAGACAAAATCGTCCCATTTGCAACAACATGGATGGGCCTGGAGCGTATTATGTTAAGTGAAATAAGGCAGAAAGAGAAAGACAAACACTGCATGATCTCACTCATGTGGAATATAAACCAACACATGGACAGAGAAAACTGGACTGTGGTTACGAGGGCAGTGGAGGTGGGGGGTGGGCACAAGGGGTGAAGGGAGTCATATATGTGGTGATGGACAAACAAAAATGTACAACCCAAAATTTCACAATGTTAGAAACCATTAAAACATTAATAAAAAAAAAAAAAGTTCTATGCTAAGAAGCATTGGTTATGAGAAGCAGCCGGTCCTGGTATTTTATGGCAATACTGGGTGGGGCAAGATTAGTTTTACCTAAGAATGGGGGTGGTCATGAGAATGGCTCTGTTCATTTTCTGTGTAGGGTAGCAATCTGTGCTGCTCCTCATGATGTGCTAGTTTGGGCAGAACAGGCGTCAAATAATGCTGAACTGATAATCCTTTGAAATGTTTCATTTCTGATACTCCAGCGACCCTGAAATTCCATGACCAGCCAGAGAGGGGTTTTAGTCCTTACAATACCACTTTCTTAGTCCAGAATCTCATCATTTGTAACTTTGATCTATACAACCTCTTTTTGCCACAAGATCCAAAGGAAATATGGAAAATAAAGGTAAGTAAAAAAGATGAACAATTTTTTCGTGATTAACCCCACTCTAAAAAAAAGAAAAAAAAAAAACCCATAATAATCAAGAACTGAAATTCTAGACCAACCGATCTAGTAGTTTTGAGAGGAGGGGATTGAGAGAGATAGACCAGAAGCAGGTGAGAGCAGGCTACGGTTCTGCATTTTGAATTATATCCCTAATGGTGTCTGTCTGCGTGTGTGCGCGTGTGTGTGTGTATTACATTGCTTGTGACTCCTGTATGATTTTCTACTTTATATATCTATCATCTTTGACTTTCCCGTTTCCCAAGTGAAGTTCACCTTAGTTGCTTCAGCTCCCATTTACCTTAAACAGTGCAGAGAGGAACAGCCTCATACCTGTACCCTAATGAATCTGTTTATAGTTTCTCTGACTCATATACTCAGGGGGGGCTTATTGACTCATTGTGCGCATGCCTACATACTTTCCCTGAAATGCTTCACAGTGCTCTTCAGATGGCTCACCAGTTTGGCCTCCTCTCAACAGAGCATGAAGGATTCTGCTTTCCCACATCTGATAATCTTTGGAATTACTTAACAATAATATTCTCGCCAAACTTAAGGGTGAAAGTGCTATGCCATTGTTTCAATTATTCTCTAATTATCTGTGAGGCCGAGTACATCTTTTCCTGTTTTTAAGTCATTTGAATTTCCTTTTATTGTTTGTTGGCTATTTATGGCCTTTGCTCATTTTTCTGTTAGATTTTCGGTTTGTTGTATATTACCAGCAGAACCTTTTATGTTCCTGATATTAATTAATTGTTGGGCATAGACATTCGAAATGCCATTTCCTGTCTGGAACGGTTAACTTTGTATATGGCGTTCTTTATTGAACTGAAATGTTAATTTCAATATAGTCAAAATTTTTGTGGTGGTTTTGAATGCTTGGAAAACATGCATTGTTTATATGCATGTTTATATCTATTAACTCATAATTCTTGATTTAGTTAAGTCTTTTCTGTCTTTCCCTATTTTGGGTTCAGCTTCATCTGTTTCTGAAAATAATGTGACAAATTCTCTAACTATAACTGTGTAATTCAAAGTCTCCTTGTTTGCTGTTTGTGGTTCTATTGTAACATTTTTGCTTCAGTTTTTTGGTGGGGGGGGGACTGCAGGTACACAAATCATGGCACATCAGCCTCAACAGTGTACGCAACTTGGTTCTTGTTTTATTTATTTTTGTGTATTTTTTTCCTCTTCATTCTGCATTCCCATTCTTACACCGACCCCTCCCTCCACCATGGGCAGCCAGTCTAATGTATTTAACATATAGTCACAGATATGCATCTATGCTTTAAAGATCTATATTTTTGTTCTCCTTATTGATGAATGCCTCTTAAATTTACTTAATATGAATAACTATATCACCATGATAAGAGATTCCATAGTATTTCCTCCTGGATTCTTTTGACTTTTTTCGTGAAAACCATTTTTAAATTGGGTCTAGTGTGTCTGAAGACCCACTTTATCTTGTTTTCGCATCTAAAGAAAGTTTAAATGGACGTTAGAATTTTAGGTTCAAATATTTTTTCCTTCAGCACTTTGAGAATATCGCCCCATTGTCATCTTGTATCCAGAGTCAATTTGTGTTCCTTTATAGATAATTTGTTTCTTTTGATTTCTTTTGCTGTCTCTTTGCTTCTGATCTTAAAAAACTGTATTTTTTTTTCCCTTATCTATCCTATTTGTTTTGTGAGGAAAACTTTCATTCCGTAGGCTTACATCATCTTTTTCCTTTTTTAATTCTAGGGGAGTCTTAATCATGATTTCCTCTCCTCTTCTTTTATTTTTTTCTTTCCATGTGAGCTGCCAGATACGTGATAACACTTCTTCATCTATCTTCTTTACATCGTAATTTTAATATTTTCTTTTTCCTTGAGAATTTTCCTGTTTGTGCTCCTCAGATAGCTCCTTATTTTTCCCTTTGTGCATATTTCCTAGAAGTGTCAGCTAATACATATCTAGAGGAAAAGAAAACTTTCCAACCCAGCCTAGTTTGTGTCCTTCCTAGTGAGTTTTAAGAGATAAAGAAAACCTGTGTTGAAAAAAAAAACCTCAGATAATCCAATAGAAAAATGGGCAAGATACTGAAACATGCAATTAACAGAAGAAAAAAAAGCAGAGGAGACAATGGAAGAAAAGATACTCAACCACATTACCAATCAGGGAACGCCAGTTAGAGCGATAACGAGATATTATTACACACCCCCCAAATTAGCAACGTTAAAAAATCTGTGACACAATCAAATGCTGGTGAAAATGTGGAGCAACAGAAACTCTCATTCACTGCTGGTGGGAATAGAAATTGGTACATCCACGTCAGTAAGCAATCTGCCAACACAGAAGATGTACACACATCTAAAAATTCAACTCCTATGAATATCCACTTAGGAAATGCATGCACATATGCTGGAGGATATATGTGTAAAAAATTTTTCATAGCAACCTTTTTTTTGAAATACTCTACAACTCTCGACATCAAAATATTCATGTGCAATATAAAAAATAAATGTTTTTATATAATTGTACATTGGACTATTATACAGCCACGAAACTGGATGAACTACACCTCCACCAGCAACAGAATTCTTACAATCACAATGTTGAGCTTTATATAAAGTTCAAAAACCAGTGAAAAATATTTATATTGTCTAGGAAATGAATAGAAAGTGGGCAAGAACAAATCTCTTAAGGTGTTGGATAAACATTAAAAGCACGTTTTACAAACATAGCAGAGGAGAAGGCAAAAAAATGTGGAAAATTCTGAAGACCAAAAAGAGATCAGAACAAATCCTGGTGGGTAAGTGAACACAGAAGCCTCTCGATATCTGTTCGCCCAGAGCTTCATTTCAAATGGGTCTTTATTCTGCGAGGAACAGAAGACAAAGCCTAGGGCTCAAACACAATAAGCCATTAGATTGGAAACTTCTGCATAAAGTCAACTTAATGAAATAGAAAAGCTAAACAAATATTCATATATAAATAAACAAATAAAAAATTTCACGCTGTTGTTAGAAAAGAAATAACAGGCCCAAAATGGAGTAATTTGCCTCCAGGACAGCAAACCAAGATATAATTTCAGTTTTAAACATCTCCCAAGAATGTGATTTTAAGTAGTCAATCTGAAATTTTCTGATCAGCACTAGTGAGGTAATCTGTGTGATAAAACTCCCACTGTTCCCTTCCTCTCAAAAGATGTCCTGGCCTGAAACAATCCTTTCTTTTCTTTTGCTAATAACTTCCTTACCTCACCCTCCCTTTGCCTATAAAAACCTTCCATTTTGTACAACTCCTTGCAGCACACTTTTACTTGCTAGATGGGACAGTGCTTGTTCCATGAATCATTTAGTAAAGCCAATTAGAGCTTCAAATTTACTCGGTTAAATTTTGTTTTTTAACACCGTCAGTGAAACATGCCATTTACAACCATTGGTTGTAGGTGGAGGGGGGAATATTTTTCCCTAAGCAGATCTAAATGTAAGCTGTCCCTAATGTGCCTATAGATCTGGATTTCAAAAAAAGTGGATGGCTGAATACCCCAAACTTCAGAATTTATTGTAAAGTAGCCCTGGCTTTTTAGTTGACAGAGGCGAATGAAAATCCTCTCTGGAAGATTGGACCTTATTGCAGGACTCAAAAAATTCCGGTAGATAAAGTTCCAGGAAAATAAACTCATAACAAGGGTATCATAGAAATAATAGGAGGAAGCTTCGCAATGAGGAAGAGTAAGAAGAAATAAACAACGGATTCAGATTTGACAAGAATACAGTCGTTAAGAAATTCACTAAGTTAAGGTAATAAAGAAAACCATATGTAAGAAGCATTTTGTAAAATTTAACAATTATTCCTGATAAAACCCTTAGCAAGCTAAAAAGAGAAGTGAGTTTTCTTCATTTAATAAAATGCATGTTTACTTAGAGCTAGGTTCAGCTACATATGACAGCAAACTCAAGACAACGCTGTCCTAGACAAGTTGTTTTCTCTTTTAAATACAGTCATGTGCTAATTAACAACTGGGATATGTTCTGAGAAGTGCGTCATTAGGCGATTTCGTTGTGCAAACATCGTAGAGTGTACTTACACAACCCTAGATGGTGTAGCCTACTACACACCTAGGCTATGTGGTACTCATCTTATGGGACCGCCATCGTGTATGTCCCTCATTGACTGAAACGTCGTTATGCTGTGCATGAACGTAGGTGGAGTCCATAAACGAGTTCAGGGGTGCTGTGGTTGCTCAGTGAAGCCTTGGTTATGCATTCTATTCTTCGTTTCAGTAAAATGCCCCAATTTTTTCCAACATTTTTTTTTGCTTAGTTTAGACAGAGTTGATCTCTCTCTCTTTTACTCAAAGATCCTTAACCAGTTCTGGAAGCAGCAGCTTATTCCGTTTAAAAATAGCTTTGAGATGTAATTTGTATACTATCCAATTCACCCGTGTAAAGTGTGTAATTAAATGTGTTTTTTTTTTCTTTTCTTTTTGGTGAGGAAGATTAGCCCTGAGCTAACATCTGTTGCCAATCTTCCTCTTTTTATTGAGGAAGATTTGTCCTGAGCTAGCATCTGTGCCCATCTTCCTCTATTTTGTATGTGGGACGCCGCTGCAGCATGGCTTGCTGAGCAGTGTGTAAGTGCATGCCCGGGATCTGAACCCGCACACCCCAGGCCGTCACAGCGGAGTGCGCGAACTTAACCACGACACCACCAGGCCGGCCCCCTCACTGTTTTTTAATCACAGGATTCTGACTAAACCACAACTAATTTTAAAATATTTTTGTCTCCCCTAAAAGAAACTCCCTTAGTAATTAATTTTTTATGCTGCCCATACCTCAAGCCCTAAGCAACCACTACTCTTTTGTCTCCTCAGATTTGCATATTCTGAACATTTCATATATGTGGAGTCATACAATGTTTGGTCTTTTGTGATTGACTTCTTTCACTTAGCCTAATGTTTTCAAGGTTCATCCATGTTGTAACATGTGTCAGTCTTTCATTGCTTCTTATCATTGAATAATATTCCATTACGTGTATATAACATCTTTTTTTAATCTATTCATCATGATGGACATTTGGGTTGTTTTCAGACTTTGGCTGTTATGAATAACGCTATTGTGAAAATTCATGAACAGGTTTTTGGGTGGACATATGTCTTCATTTCTCTTGGGTATACATCTAGGAGTGGAATAGCTGGGTCATTTGGTAACTCTATGGTTAACTTTTTAAGAAACCACCAACTGTTTTCCGCAGTAGGGGTACCATTTTACATTCTCACCCAGCAATGCATGAGGGTTTCAATTTCTCCACTTCCTCATCAACATTTGTTATTGTCAGTCTTTTATATTACATCCATCCTAGTCAGCATGAAGTAATATCTCATTGTGGTTTTGATTTGTATTTCTCTGACCATTAATAACATTTATGATCTTTTCATATGTGTGTTAGCCATTTGTATACTTTTTTAGATGTCTATTCAAATTCTTTACCCATTTTTAATTGTATTATTTGTCTTTTTATTATTGAATTGTATAAACTTTATATATTCTGTATGTAAGTCTCTTATCAGATATATGATTTGCAAATATTTTCTCCCATTCTGTGGGATATCTTTTTATTTCTTGATGGTATCATTTGCAGCAAAGAAGTTTAGATTTTAATTTTGATGTGGTTTTATTTATCTATTTTTGCCATCTGTGCTTCAGGTGTTATATCTAAGAAAGCTTGCTTGACCCAAGCTCATGAAGATTTACTCTAGTGTCTTCTTCTGAGAGTTTTTAGATTTTGCTTTCTTTTGCATTGAGGTCTATGATCCAGTTGGAGTAACTTTGTATATGGTGTGAGGTAGAGGTCTGTCAACTTTAAAATAAGTTAGCAAGTTATTTTACCAGCAAAAAGAGTTTATTCAGGAATAGCAGAGGAATTGCAGTTCAGGAAATGCAAACTATGGTGAACCATAAGCAAGTCCAGAGAACAAAGCAGGAGAGCTTGCCTTTATAGATTAAAGGTGGGAGGTGGGAGGGGCTGTTCTAAATGAAAGTTCATTGAAGGAAGGTAAGAGTTCAGGGTGGTGATGGCTTCTCATTGGCTGGGCTGTTCCTGGGCAGGGAGAAAATCTTCCCTCTTCCTTCTGGAGTAGTAAAGTGGTTGCACTTCCTGCCCCAAATTGTAAAGTAAGCTGCAATGGAAGGTGTGTGTGTGAGAACTCCCCCTACAGGGCTTCCTGATTCCATTTTAAATGAAGTTTCCCTTTATTAATTTTAATAGGTTCAATTTCACTCTTTTGCATGTGACTATCATGTTGTTCCAGTACCATTTGTTGAAAAGACTATTCTTTCCCCATTGAATTGTCTTCATACCCATTTCAAAAATTAATTGATGATAAATTCAAGGGTTTATTTCTGGACTCAATTCTATTCCAGATCTATACATCCGTCTTTATGCCCAGACCACACTGTATTGATTAATGTAGCTTTGCCATAAGTTCTGATATTGGAAAGTCTAAGTCTTTCAACTTTATGATTATTTTTCTGTATTGTTTTGTCTGTACTGGGTCCTTTTCTTTTCCAAATAAATTTGCAAAGACATCAGCTGGGATTTTAATAGGGATTGCTTTGAATCAGTAGATTAATTTGGGGAGTATGGCCATCATAACAATAACAAGTTTTCTCATCCATAAACATGGGATGTCTTTCCATTTATTTAGATATTCTTAATTTTTCTCACCAATGTTTTGTAGTTTTCAGTATACAGGTTTTGTACTTATTTTGTTAGATTTATACCTAAATATTTTATTCTTTTTTGTTGCTATTTTAAATGAATTGTTTACTTAAATTTTATTTTAGGAATGCTCTTTGTTAGTGTAGAGAAATACAATTAAATTTTGTATATTGATCTTGTATCCTGCAATCTTGATGAATTTGTTCAATAGTTCTAGTAGTTTTTTTGTTGTTGTGACTTTTTTTTTAAAGCCTACTTTATTTTTTTTTTAATTTTTTGTTGATGTCATAATAGTTTATAACATTGTGAGATTCCAGTTGCACATTATTATTTGTCAGTCACCATATAAAGGCACCCCTTCACCCTTTGTGCCCACCCGCCAACTCCTTTTCCCCTGGTAACCACCAAACTGTTCTCTCTGTCCGTGTGTTATCATATTCCACATATGTGACAGGTCATACAGTGTTTGTCTTTCTCTGTCTGGCTTATTTCACTTAACATAATACCCTCTAGGTCCATCCATGTTGTTGCAAATGGGATGATTTTGTCTTTTTTTATGGCTGAGTAGTATTCCATGGTATATATATATACCACATCTTCTTTATTCAGTCATTACTCAAGGGACACTTGGGGTGCATCCACGTCTTGGCTATAATGCTGCAATGAACATAGGGGTGCATAAGTCTTTTTGGATTGTTGATTTCAAGTTTTTTGGATAAATACTCAGACGTGGGATAGCTGGATCATAAGGTATTTCTCTTTTTAATTTTTTGATGAATCTCCATACTGTTTTCCATAGAGGCCGCACCACTTTGCATTCCCACCAGCAGTGAATGAGGGTTCCCTTTTTTCCACATGCTCTCCAACATTTGTTATTTTTTGTCTTGATGATTATAGCCATTCTCATGGGTGTAAGGTGATGTCTTAGTGTAGTTTGCATTTTCCTGATGATTAGTGATGTTGAACATCTTTTCATATGCCTATTGGCCATCTGTATATCTTCCTTGGAAAAATGTCTGTTCATATCCTCTGCCTATTTTTTGATCAGGTTATTTGTTTTTTTGTTGTTCAGATGTGTGAGTTCTTTACATATTATGGAGATTAACCCCTTATCGGATATATGGTTTGCAAATATTTTCTCCCAGTTGGTATGTTGTCTTTTCATTTTGATTCTGGTTTTGTTTGCCTTGCAGAAGCTCTTTAGTCTGATGAAGTCCCACTTGTTTTATTTTTTCTTTTGTTTCCCTTGTCCGAGTAGACGCGGAATTCAAGAAGATCCCTTTATGACCAATGATGAATAGTGTACTGCCTACAGTTTCTTCCAAGAGTTTTATAGTTTCAGGTCTCACTTTCAGGTCTTTGATCCATTTTGAGTTAATTTTTGTGTATGGCGAAAGCAGACGGTCTACTTTCATTCTTTTGCAAGTGGCTGTCCAGTTTTCCCAGCATCATTTATTGAAGAGAATTTCTTTTCTCCATTGTACGTTCTTTGCTATTTTGTCAAAGATTAGCTGCCATAGATGTGAATTTTATTTCTGGGGTTTCAATTCTGTTCCATTGATATGTGTGTCTGTTTTTGTACCAGTACCATGCTGTTTTGATTACTATCGCTTTGTAGTATGTTTTGAAGTCAGGGATTGTGATGCCTCCAGCTTTGTTCTTTTTTCTCAGATTTGCTTTAGCTATTCGGGGTCTTTTCTTGCCCCATACGAATTTTAGGATTCTTTGTACTATTTCTATGAAGAATGTCATTGAGATTCTGATTAGGATTGCATTGAATCTGTAGATTGCTTTAGGTAGTATGGACATTTTAACTATGTTTATTCTTCCAATCCATGTGCATGGAATATCTTTCCATTTCTTTATGTCACCATTGATTTCTTTCAATAATGACTATAAAGTTTTATAGACATTATTTATAAAACTATTTTATAATTTTATATAATAGTTTTATAAAATTATTTATAAAACTATAAAGTTTTCATTGTATAGGTCTTTCACCTCCTTGGTTAAATTTATTCCTAGATATTTTATCCTTTTTGTTGCGATTGTAAATGGGATTGTATTCTTGAGTTCTCTTTCTGTTAGTTCATCATTAGAGTATAGAAATGCAACTGATTTTTGTAAGTTGATTTTGTACCCTGCGACTTTGCTGTAGTTGTTGATTATTTCTAATAGTTTTCTAATGGATTCTTTAGGGTTTTCTCTATATAAAATCATGTCATCTGCAAACAGTGAGAGTTTCACTTCTTCATCGCCTATTTGGATTCCTTTTATTCCTTTTTCTTGCCTAATTGCTCTGGCCAGAACTTCCAACACTATGTTGAATAACAGTGGCGAGAGTGGGCACTCTTATCTTTTTCCTGTTCTCAGAGGGATGGCTTTCAGTTTTTCCCCATTGTGTATGATGTTGGCTGTGGGTTTTTCACATATGGCCTTTATCATGTTGAGGTACTTTCTATACCCATTTTGTTGAGAGTTTGTATCGTAAATGGATGTTGGATCTTTTCAAATGCTTTTTTTGCATCTATTGAGATGATCATGTGGTTTTTATTCCTCATTTTGTTAATGTGGTATATCACATTGATTGATTTGCAGATGTTGAACCATCCCTGTGTCCCTGGTACAAATCCCACTTGATCGTGGTGTATGATCTTTCTAATGTATTGCTGTATTCGGTTTGCCAATATTTTGTGGAGTATTTTTGCATCTATGTTCATCAGTGGTATTGGCCTGTAATTTGCCTTCTGTGTATTGTCCTTGTCTGGCTTTGGTATCAGGGTGATGTTGGCCTTGTAGAATGTGTTAGGAAATGTTCCATCTTCCTCTATTTTTTGGAATAGTTTGAGAAGGATAGGTATTAAATCTTCTTTGAATACTTGGTAAAATTCTCCAAAGAAGCCATCTGGTCCTGGACTTTTATTTTTTGGGAGATTTTTGATCACTGTTTCAATCTCTTTACTTGCGATTGGTCTATTCAGGTTCTCTATCTCTTCTTGATTCAGTTTTGGGAGGCTATATGAGTCTAAGAATTTATCCATTTCTTCTAGATTGTCCACTTTGTTGGAATATAGTTTTTCTATAGTTTTTCATAGTATTCTCTTATAATCCTTTGTATTTCTGTGGTGATTGTGATTTCTTCTCTTTCATTTCTAATTTTATTTATTTGAGCCTTCTCTCTTTTTTTCTTGGTGAGTCTAGCTAAGGGTTTGTCAATTTTGTTTATCTTCTCAAAGAACCAGCTCTTAGTTTCATTGATCCTTTCTCCTGTTTTTTTTGGTTTCAATTTTGTTTATTTCTGCTCTAATTTTTATTATTTCCCTCCTTCTGCTGACTATGGGCTTTGTTTGTTCTTCTTTTCCTAATTCTGTTAGGTGTAGTTGGGGATTGCTTTTTTGGGATTTTTCTTGTTTGCTAAGGTGGGCCTGTATTGCTATGAATTTCCCTCTCAGGACCACTTTTGCTGCATTCCATATGAATTGGTATGGTGTATTTTCATTTTCATTTGTCACCAGATATTCTTTGATTTCTCCTTTAATTTCTTCAATGATCCATTGGTTGTTCAGTAGCATGTTGTTTAGTCTCCACATCTCTGTCACTTTCCCAGCTTTTTTCTTATAGTTGATTTATAGTTTCATAGCATTATGGTCAGGAAAGATGCCTGTTATGATTTCAATCTTCTTAAATTTATAGAGGTTTGACTTGTTTCCCAAGATATGGTCTATCCTTGAGAATGTTCCATGTGCTTGAGAAGAATATGTAATCTGTTCTTTTTGGATGGAGTGCTCTATATATATCTGTTAAGTCCATCTGGTTTAGTTTTTCATTTAAGTCCACTATTTCCTTATTGACTTTCCATCTGGATGATCTATACATTGATGTATGTGGGTGTTAAGGTCCGCTACTATTATTGTGTTGTTGTTGATATTTACTTTTAGGTTTGTTAATAGCTGCTTTGTGTACTTTGGTGTTCCTGTGTTGGGTGCATATATATTTACAAGTGTTATGTCTTCTTGGTGGAGTGTTCCTTTTATCATTATATACTTCCCTTCTTTGTCTCTCATTACCTTTTTTATCTTGAAGTCTACTTTGTCTGTTATAAGTATGGCCACACCTGCTTTCTTTTGTTTGCCATTAGCTTGGAGTATCATCTTCCATTCCTTTACTCTGAGCCTGTATTTGTCTTTAGAGCTGAGATGTGTTTCCTGGAGGCAGCAAATTGTTGGGTCTGGTTTTTCAATCCATCCAGCCACTGTGTCTTTTGATAGGGGAATTCAATCCATTTACATTTAGAGTGATTATTGATATATGAGGGCTTAATGCTGCCATTTTATCTCTTGTTTTTCAGTTGTTATGTATTTTCCTTGTTTCTCATCCCATGAATTTTGGACTGCTAATTGAGTTTGGTGGCTGTCTATGATGGTTTTCTCTTTATTTATCATTTGTGTCTTTGTTCTGATTTTTTGTTTAGTGGTTACCATACAGTTTGTGTAAAAGATCTCGTAGATGAGATAGTCTATTCCCTGATAGCCTCTTGTTTCCTTAGTCTAAGTAGGTTTCGTCCCTTTCCTCTTCCCTTTCTAAGTTGTTGTTGTCACAACTTATTCCATTATGTGTTGTGAATTTGTGGTTAAAATGAAGTGATAATATTTATTTTTGATGTTTTGTTTTCCTTTATCTTTAGAGTTATAATTAAGTGTTTGCTAATCTGTTCTGATAGAGAGTTGCAATTTTGGATTTTGTCTGCCTATTTATCTGCTTGCTCAAGGCTTTGTAAACCCTTTCTTCTTTTCTTTTCAGGTACGAGGGCTTTCTTGATCAAACTTGTGGGGTGGGGCGGGTCTTGTGGCAATGAACTCCCTCAGCTTTTGTTTATCTGGCAAAGTTTTTATTTCTCCATCATATCTGAAGGATATTTTCACTGGATATAGTATTCTTGGCTGAAAGTTTTTGTCTTTCAAAATTTTGAATATATCATTCCACTTTCTCCTCGCCTGCAAGCTTTCTGTTGAAAAATCTGCTGAAAGCCTCATAGGGCTTCCTTTATAGGTTATTCTCTTCTGCCTTGCTGCCCTTAATATTTTTTCTTTATTGTTGACTTTTGCCAGCTTTACTAACATATGTCTTGGAGAAGGTCTTTTTACATTGGTGTACTTAGGAGTCCTGTTGGCTTCTTTTACGTGTAATTCCAGCTCCGTCTCCAGGTTTGGGAAGTTCTCAGTTGTTATTTCTTTGAACAAGCTCTCTGCTCCTTTTTCCCTCTCTTCTCCCTCTCGAATACCTATAATCCTTATGTTGCATTTCCTAATTGAGTCAAATATTTCTTGGAGAATGTCTTCATTTCTTTTTAGTCTATGTTCTCTCCTCCTCCATCTGAAGCATTTCTGTCTTCCTAGCCTCCAGATTGCTAATTCTGTCCTCCATATTATCAGCCCCATTGTTTAAGGACTCCAGACTTTTCTTTATCTCATCCATTTTGTTTTTCATCTCTAACAGTTCTGTTTGGTTTTTCTCTATAGTTTTAATCTCTTTTGTGAAGAATTCCCTCTCTTCAGTAATTTGGTTCCTGATTTCATTGAACTGTCTTTCAGAATTGTCTTGTAGCTCGTTGAGTTATCTTAGGATGGCTGTCTTGAATTCTTTGTCATTTAGATCATAGATTTCCATGCCCTCAGGGTGGGATTTCTGGGTGTTTGTCTTTTTCCTTCTGGTCAGGAGTATTGATATATTTCTTTAAACCATTTGATGGAGTGGATTTGTGCTGATGCATAGTGATAGTTTCTGGATGCAGGTTCCACCTGCTGCCACTTGAGGGGGTGCAGGAGCTGTGTAGTCTGAGCCCACTGCTGCGATCCCTGTCAGGTGTGGCTGTCTGAGCCTGGGTCACTCCTTGGGATCACAGTGGCCCTGTGGGATCTCCCACCAAATGGAGAAGTAGTCACATGGGGGGCTCAGGGCTTCTGCCGCTTGCTCCCATAGACTCACAGAGCTGTGCTCCCTGCTTCAGGGCCACAGCGGTACTATGGGTGTTCACAGCAGCTGGGAGCTTGTTTGCCCAGATTGGGATCTCAGCCTCCCTCGCCCTCTGCTCCTAGGTCACACCAGCCATTGTGCTTGGTGGGCGAGACTTCCCCTCCACGACTGAGCCAAGGCCACTCCCTGGGACCAGGTGGGATTGTAGATTCTTCCACCAGATGAGAGAGTGATCACATGGGGGCTCAGGGCTACTGCCGCCAGCTCCAACAGTCACATCGAGACACGCTTCCCCCTTTGGGGCTGCAGCAGTACCATGGGTGTTCACGGCAGCTGGGAGTTTGTTCACCCGGACTGGGATCTCAGCCACCCTCTACACCTAGGTGGCACCAACCATTGTGCTTCGTGGGTGGGACCTCCCCTCTGGGACCGAGCCGAAGCCCCTCCCTGGGACCATGGTGGGGTTGTGGTTTTTCTCACTAGATGAACGAGTGATCACACTGGGCTCAGGGCCATTGCCACTTGTTCTCACAATCCTGCTGAGACACTTTTCCCCCCTTTGGAACTGCAGCAATACTAGGGGTGTTCATGGCAACTGGGAGCTTGTTCTCCTCAGTAGCAGCTCAGCCGCCCTCTGCTCCTGGTAGCACTGGTCTTTGTGCTTGGTGGGTGGGGCTTCCCCACTGGGTGCAAGCCTGTGCTGCTCTCTGTGGACTGCATGGCCCTGAGGGCTCCCCCTCTACATGAGGAAGTGATCACATGGGGGGCCCAGGGCTGCCATCACCTGTTTCCACAGTCATGCTGAGGCATGCTCCCACCCTTGGGGCCACAGCAGTGCTATGATTGCTCCAGCCAGGAAAGTAGTCACACACGTGCACTGGGCTGCCTGGAGTCCAGAGGGTGCTCACCTATCTTCATCACCTCCTGGGGGGATAGTCCATCCACCTTCAGATGTACAGCTGCTTGGGTCTCTCAGGCACCCTGGTGTGCTGTGTGGGTATCCTCCAATGGTTGATGAATGTCCTTTTAGTTGTAGTTCAAAGGGGAGAGACACAGGGAACAGCTGACTCCACCATGTTCCTGACGTCCTCTCTAGTAGTTTTTTAATGGACTCTTTAGAATATATATATAATTTGAAAACAGAGGTAGCTGTAATTCTTCCAGTCCAATATGGATGAGCTTTATTTATTTTTCTTGCTTAATTTCTCTTTCTAAAACTTACAGGACAATTTTTAATAGAAGTAGCAAGAGCAGACAACTTGGTTTTGTTCCTGACCTTAGGGAAAAAGTATTGAGACTTTCACCATTAAGTATGATGTTAACTGTGAGTTTCATATAGATGCCCTTTTTTAGATTGAAGAAGTTCTCTTCTATTCTTAGTTTGTTGAGTGTGTGTATCATGAAAAGGTGTTGGATTTTGTCAAATGTTCTTTCTACTTCAATTGACATGATCATGTGGCTTTTCCCTTTTTCCTATTAATGTGAATGATTTTATGTTGAACCACCCTTGCATTCCTGACAAGTCGCACTTGGTCATAGTGTATAATATAATTTTTATATGTTGCAGAATTTGGTTTGCTAGTATTTTCTTGAGGACTTTTCCATCTGTATTCATAAGAGATATTGGTCTGTAGTTACATTTTCTTGTGATATTTTTGTCTCATTTTGGTATCAGGGTAATACTGGCTCATAGAATGAATTGCGAAGTGTTGCCTTTACTTGATTTTTTGGAAGAGTTTGAGAAGGACTTATATGAATTTTCTTTGGATGTTTGAAAGAATACATGAATGAAGCTGAGTCTAGTTTCACTCAGTCTAACTGAGTTCTACCTGAGTCTTTTCTTTTCGGGTAGTTTAAAAATTACTAGCTAGATTTCACCACTTGTAATGGTTATCTGTTGCTGTCATAACTTATTACCATGAACTTAGTGGCTTAAAACAAAATAAATTTTTATCTCACAGTTCTTTATGTAAGAAGTTTGAGACATGTCTCATTGATCTAAAATCAAGCCATAGGCAGGGCAGTGTTCCTTTCTGTAGGCTTTAGGTCAGAATAAGTTGCCTTGCCTTTTCCAGATCCTAGAGAATGCCCACATTTTCTCATGGTTCCCTTCCTCCATCTTTGAAAGCAGCCTTAGCATACAGAGGCATAAAAAATATTTAAAACAATGAATTTTTGAGATATATGAATGCCCAGTGGTTCTCTTTAGGGCTAGAAGTAAATATTTTCTTCTTAGACTTTCGCATTTTTTTTTTTTTTTTTACATCGCATTCCTTAGACTTTCTTTCCACATTCCTTCTAATGGACCTCAACTGGGAAAGGGTCTCTACTTTTAAGGGCTCATATAATTAGGCTGGGCCCATTGGATAATCCAGGATAATCTTCCTGTCTCCAAATCCTTCATCTTAATCACACTTGCAAAATCCCTTTCTCCAGGTCAGGTAACATATTCACAGGTTTTAGGGATCATGATGTGGACATCTTGGGAAAGGGGACGTTATTCTTCGAACGACATGTTTAAAAGTCTATTCAATTTTATATGCATCGATTTATGAGACTTCTTAAATTAGTCTAAAGGACAAAGGTGAAGAAATATACAATTACATTGTCTTTTGTAATTACCTACATAATTACCTTTACTGACACATTTTTTTTTTAATGTGTGTTGATTCAAATTACTGTCTTGTGCCAATTTCTTTCAGCTTGAAGAACTTCATTTAGTATTTCTTGTAAAGAAGATGTCCTAGAAACAGATTCTCTCAGTTTTTGTTTACTTGGGAATACCTTTATTTCACCCTCATTTTTTAATGATAATTTTACTGGATATAAGATTCTTGGTTGACACTTCCTGCACTTTGAAAATGTGATCCTATTGCCTTCGGTTCTCCACTGTTTCTGATGAGAAGCCAGATATTAACCTTATTGGGATTCCTTTGTACGAGATGAGTCATTTTCCTCTTGTTGCTTTCCAGATTTTCTCTTTATCTTTCAACACTTCAACCATGGATCTCTTTGAATTTATCCAGTTGGAATTAATTTCGTTTTTTTGAATGTGTAAAGCAACGTTTTCCATCAAATTAGGGAAGTTTTCAGCCATTATTTCTTCAAATTTTATTTCTGTCCCTTTCTTTCTCTCCTCTTTTTTTTTTTTTGGTATTCCCATTAGATATATGTTAGTGTATTTAATTGTATCCCACATGTCTCTGAAGCTGTGTTAATTTTTCTTCATTGTTTTTACTCTCTGTTCTTCAGATTGTATAATCTCTATTGATCTCTCTTCAAGTTTGTTGTTTCTTCCACCAGTTCAAATCTGCTTTTGAGCCCCTTTAATAGTTTTCATTTCAGTTACTGTACTTTTCAACTCCAGAATTTTTTTGTTTTTTAAAATAATTTTTGTCTCTTCATTGATATTCTCTATATGATGATACATTATCATTATATATCTTTTTCATTCTTTAAGCATGGTTTCCCTAAACTCTCTCTATATATTTATAATAGGTCATTTAAAATCTTTGTCTGCTAAGTCTACCATCTGGACTTCTTCAAAGGCAATTTCTATTGCCTGCTTTTTTTCCCCTGAGTATGGGTCACACTTTCCTGTTTCCTTGCATATCTTGTCAGATTTTATTGAAAACTAGACATTTCAGATAGTATATTACAGTAATTCTGGATACTGACCTTCCCAAGGAGTTATTGCTTTTGCTTGGTCATTTGTTTATATGCTGAGTGACTTGACCTAAATTCTGTAATGTCTTTTTCCCTTGCCATGTGCAACCTCTGACATCCCTGCTAAGACTATTCTTTTGCTTTTTGTTTTTCTCTTATCCGAGCTACCTAGGAGAACCCTCTGGTTTGGCATAACAATTAACTGATTAAAGTTTTGCTTAAGCTTCCTTATTTAGTTAGATTTTTATCCTTTACTGTTGGTATACATGTGTGCTTGAAGGCTGCTATATCAGTTCAGGGAGTTTCTATGTCTTTTCTGTCCCCTCTTCAGCCTGGTACTATTCTCTGATTTCTCTGAGCTTTAGTCTCTGATTTCTCACAGGAAAGCACAGCCTGGGCGTCACACAATCTTCCAGACTTCCAGGATGACTGTGATATTATTTTAAATCCTGGCTTCTTAGGTGTCAACCCTGGATCAGAGTATTGTTCACTCCGTGTTTAGTCAGAAGTTGTGTTTAAGCACCACCATAAAGGTATCCAGATTTAGGTAAGGAGAGACTTTATTGAAGAGATTATTGCAAAGTGGAGGAAAGGGACTATTGTAACAGGGAGGATGCAACAACTTTAGCAACAAGCATTAGGCAAAAGGAGTTTTTCTTTTACAGGGAGGAGTAAACAAGGCTAGAAAGAACTTGATGTGGGTAAGGGGAATGAAAGGGTGGAGTGATGGGATAGCGGATCAACGAATATTTTATCTTGATGTCAGCCTATTTTCAGGAGGGGCTGTTTAGGAGAAGTTGTATGCTGGCTCAGAATGAGGGTAGGTCAAAGTTCAGGGGTCTGCAGGAAGGAGAGAAACTTAACCAAAGTTTGGTTAACAAGTACTTTGTTCAGATTGATCAGTGGGGACAAGCAGTTCAGCAAATATTTAAGAGGCAAAGAATGGGAATTTGGTCTGGTCTTGTCATAGGTCAATGAGGGGGACATATGTGAGTCTTATCTAAGTCATATGGGAAAGGGTGTTCCTTTGCAGTAACTTATTTCCAGAACACAAGGAGTGGGGGATTTCTTTAACCATGACGGTTTTCCAGGATGAGAGGGTTCCAGTAAAATTCAAACTTGTCAGCCTCTGTTGCCATTCAGACTTTCGCCCTGTGTTGATGGGTCTGTGTATCATTTGGGAATGCTGTCAAGCTTGCCCCACATCCTGCTGTGTTTGCCCCTGAGTGGGTGCAGCCTGGTGCACGCAGAAAGTCTTTCTGACACTTAGAGTTCTCTATTTCCTGTTACAAATAACGTTATTCTCCTCAGGCAGGGCTGAGAACCTCTTCACCCTTATGACCTGCCTTTCTCCCTGGACAGAATTCCTGTGCTACCATACCGGAGCTGGGGGCAGAAATCTGCTTTTCCCAAAGTGACATCTGTAATCCACTATAGGCACCGGAGTGTGTGTGTGTGGTAGCTCTTGGTCTTCCTGGCTTGCCTTTCTGGGCATTGAATCTCCACTCTAACAGGTGCTGGGGCAGAGGTGATGGGCCCCAGTATCCACCACCTCCTCCGCCTGGGGCAGAGTGGGGATGAGATGGGGGAAGAGGGACCAGGGTCTCCTTTACCACACCTGCTTGGAATAGAGGTTCTGTGGGGGCTGGGGGAGGGAGGAGTTGAGGGAGGGATGAGAAATGCCAGCAGTTGCCGCTCCTGGGATGATATCATAGACCCTAGGATCTGGGGGAGAGGGAGCCCTGTCTTCTTGGCTGCCCATCCCTAGGGTAGAGCTTTTATAATGTGGAGCTGGAGAGTGGAGGTAGGTAATGAAATGAGGTTGGCTCAAATTCCACAGACTCTCAGTGTTCTTACCAATATTGAGTAGCTTTTGTTGAATGAATTTTTATGCATTTTCTATATACTCTTGTGACAATTTCCAGAGACTTTAAGTGATTGTTTTTTATAATTTTCACCAGTGGAATTGATATTTTTCTGGGGAGAAGGTCAACCAAGCTCCTTACCCCATTCTTTTAGAAGTATCACAGCAGTTTATTCCTACTCTGGCTTCTTCCACTTTTTCCCTTCTAACTTCTCTAGTTTTATTTGAGTAGCTCCAAGTTTTTACCTCTTTCAAACTCTTCCCAAATTACATAGAGATCTGCCAGCTGCCCTCTGCCAGGTCAGACCATAGTTTTCCCACAACTTCTTTTCTGTGTTAACTATTGATGGATATTCATAGACAATCAGTCTTCTAACTTTTCAGAATTCCATATGAAAATATTTACTTCTAGCCCTAAAGAGAACCACTGGGCATCCATATATCTCAAAAATTCATTGTTTTAAATATTTTTTATGCCTCTGTGTTTTTTGCACTCATATGCCTGCCTCAATGCACTCTAGTTAGAATATAAGTTCTTAGGTGACAAAAACCAGACCTACATCTTTCTCTCTGTGCAAAGCCTTGCACAGTGTCATTAAAATAAAATCAGTGTTAAATGCCTGAGTTAGATTTTGACTGTGTTTAAGCATGGGGTAGTAAAAAGAATCTTTCACACCAAGTCAAAAAAATTGGTCTCAAGATGAAATAGGTCCATTACATAACAGTCAGCCCCCTCATCAAACATGGGGTAAGAGTTCACTCATTCACAATCATTCATTCAACATAGATTTACTGAACACACATCATGGGAACAATACTTGCTTTCCCTTCCTCATAATATTATGATGATTTTCCAAATGAAACAATAATGATTGTGAAAGATTTTTTTTGTTTTTTTTTTACAGCTATTAAAATGTGTAGATGCAAAATTCTGACTCCAATTACAATGTGTGTGGAGGGTTTCCACACCACTAAGCAATTCTTGGACACCAGCTGGGTGTCATATACTTCAACTCAATTCTGACACTATCTACCTGGAGATGGTGTCAGATCCCACAGGTTAAGGGTTCAGTGATACAAGACTGCACCCCGCCCCTTTCAGATGCCAACTGCAAGTCCAGGTTGTCACCTGTGCTTCTGACGGACTGGCTATAGATCGGAGGTTCCAGTGACCGCTCCTTGGGTTTGATTACTTCACTAGAATGCTCACAGAACTCAGAGAAACATTTACTTATTAGACTATTAGTTTATAACAACCAGATGGCAGAGGTGCATAGACCACGGTATGGGGAAAGGACGTGGAGCTTCCACACTCTTCACTCTTGCCAAACAGTCACGTGGTCACCAACCTGGAAGCTCTCGGAACCCCCTCCTTTTGGTTTTTATGGAGGCTTTATTACATAGGCATGGTTGATTAAATCACTGGCCATTAGTGATTGAACTCAATCTCCAGCCCCTCTCCCCTCTCCGGAAGTCTGGGGGTGGGACTGACAGTTCCAACCCTCTAATCACATGGTTGGTTCCCCTAGCAACCAGCCTCCATCTTTAGGTGCAGTCCAAAAGTCACCTCATTAACATTTGACAGACCAAACTCAGGTGTGGTTGAAAGGGGCTTATTATAAATATCAAGACACTTTTATTGCTTTTATCACTTAGGAAATTCCGAGGGTTTTAGGAGCTCTGTACCAGAAATGGGGATGAAGACTAAATACATATCTCTATTAAAAAATCACAATATCACATGACGTAAGGTTATGTGATTCATTACAATTGTTTTCAACGATATATAGTTCTCATAACAACAATCAAAATTAACATTTGTCTGCTGCAACCCATTTGTTACCACCTTTACATACAATTTGAGATTACAAAGAAAGTCAAATTATTAGAAACTATCTATACAACAAAACTCACAACATACCAAATGTTCGAGGCACGTTATGAAATATCTCGGTCCATTATTGATCAGATACTATTTTATTAAGAAAATTTATAATAATAATGTGTTAGAAAAGACAGTCACTGGCAGAGGAGACCCAAGTCAGACTTTAACTCACTTTGTGGCCTTGAGTAAGTCAATTTAAGTTTGAATCACATTCTCTGGTCGTATTATAGTACCTGTCCAGTCTAATTTGCAGGATGGTTCTGAGGATCAAATGAAATTCATGTGAAAACATATTGAAAAGTCAAAAGCATTATGCAAGTCATAGGTGTTAGTCACAGACTATATTCAGTTGAGTTATGAAATTTTCAGAGAAAAGCTACAAACTAGATATAAACTGTATTAGAGACCCATAAAAGTATTCCCTCATTCTTGAATGGATAAACTCTTGGCTTCTGGGTGATAATAAATAGAGTAAGGCGAACATCAATTGGAGGACACTTCTAATAAAACAATTGCAGGCATGATACAGGAGCCAGAGGCACAGCACTTAGGACCAGAGGCATTGCTCTGTCCCTCTGGGAACACATGCAGTCCACAGTGGCGCAGGATTTTGACAGAGAATAAGGAGATTGCTTGTGTATAGAGTCCTGCTGCATATGTGACATTTCTGTTCATTACTCACTCACTGGCTAGGTTTGATTACTGCTGTGGCCAGATAGTCTGGGAAAGAAAAAGGAAATAGATGGGCCAAAGACCTTTGATATATTAGAGTACAATAAATGACAGCAGAAAGTAAACAGCCATCTGAGGGGGCTGGGATAAGAAGTGGTTAGCACACGCCCTGACAAGCTCTGTGGCTGCTTGATGAATTTCACAGTGGCCTTTTCAGAAAGGCAGAGAGTTCATTTCCTGGAGGAATAAAATATTTTCACACAGTTTTCTCCACAGAACAGTTAGATAATTAGGAGGGATGATACAGGTCAATCATATATAAATACTAATGATAGCCATTAATTAATAGTAGCTCAGGACTTCATGTTTATTTTTATTTAATCATTACAACAATCCATATAGGTATCATAATCTTCATTTTAGAGCTGAGAGAGTTTAAATACCTAGACTAGGGTTGCACAGCGTGTAGGTGGTGGATTAGAATTCAGATCTAGATGATTCTAATTCTAGATGTCATGTTCTTTGCCTGCATCTCTGATTCCCAAACACCAATCCTTGATCAGTGTTTCTTCATGTCAAAATTTTCCTTGGTTTACTGAACATCTTTCAGAGAAATGCATGACTCTATGTTTGATAAATCTTTGTGACAAAATTGCAAGTTGGATATTCTATGTCTGTTCTTTCTTATTATATTGTAAATTTCTGCTTCATGAAATTCAAACATTTTTACACCATACTGACACCATGAGTAAACAAATAAACAAAACTTAAATGCTTATAAAAATTGAATCTCTGAAAAATATTACTTCTAGGGGCCACGTTATTCTTTTATACACAAATGTTTAAGTCACTCATACTCTTAAATGTACTAAAACGATAAATATGCCAAGAGGACATGAGAAAAACTCAGCGTTAAGCGTTAAGCTTCCTTTAAAACTATTGATGTTTACAGCATTTGCTGTTACAGTAAAACGCTCGTTAATTGTGATGCCTAGAACGCACCTGCAACACGTAGACATCCTTTGAGGAGGCACTTTCCCTTCCCCTTTGTCTGAGCGTGCACATGGCATTTCCTAGGGTTCTTTCCGTGAATTCTCCTTTGTGTGCTGTCACTGAGGCTTTCATCCAATTCGTGGCTGAAAATATTAAAGTGGTTGCTTAGAAACGCTGAAGTGGGAAATTTATGAGTTTTCAGAAGGTTGCATTGACGTGTAGGGGTAGCATATGGTGATCTGACAGGTTTTATTCCCTAGCCAAGGAGAGGAGTAGCCTTCTGTGGTCTCTCTAATTATTTCATGGCACTTTAAGATGCCAAGCTGAATTTAGAAAACAGCAAGGCATTAGGGCTAAGGAAAAATAGAGCGTAATTTTTGTTTCCGGCACTTATGACGGAAGTATTTGTTGTTCATTTTTTAAAATTGATTGGAATGTTTTTAGAAATCTAAAAGCAGAGGATAAATTTTATCCAAAGGATAGAATCAAAAGCTCATTATTTTGGCTGAAATAGAAACAAAGCAAGAATGTTAATGTGGAAAGAAAAAAAGACAACAACGAAATGCAGATATTTCATAAGGAAGAGTTATGGTCTTAGAAAATTTTAACATATCAAAATCCATTTAATAATATATACTGGGAGAGAATTCAAATTTTTTTTCCAACAACTCAAGAGGAGTTGGATATTAGGAGACAGAATCAAGGAAGACAAATACAAATAAGAAATTAATATATGATTAAGGAATTGAAACCCTAGTAATGCATAGGTGTTAATTTGTGTTATGGCACCAACTTGGTCTTGGGGGAAACATCATGAAAATTTTGGATGAACGAAATGAAATGAATAATTCATTCATTTTCTCATTCTAAAAATGTTCACCACAAGCCAACTATTTCAGGAAAGATGTTAGGCTCTAGGGATAAAAAGAAGAGAAAGACATGGACTTTCCCCTCATAAAACTTCTAGTTTCTGAGACACAGGCATATAAGTCAATGTGGAACCCTATATGGAATGTATAATAATACAAATGTGCCATGGGGCTTTGTGAACATAGGGGGCCACAATATGGTCATGGAAAATTAGGAAGACATAAGGGTGGGCTAATTACCATAATAATTCTAAACTATTGTGGTTTAACACAGTAGGACTTTCTCTAGCTCGTGTATTTCTATATATTTGATATACTTGGTGGGGCCCCTCTCACTTGGTGTTTTAAATGCTCCCATCCTATGGCTCTGGCATCTCCTAGGGCCTCAGAGTCCACTGCTGGATCCTGTGCATCAGGCAGGAAACAGGGGACAAGAAGGCCTGTAGGTCTTTTTTTTTTTTTTTATAGGCTAGGCCTGGAAGTGGGACATAGTCTAGTGACCACAGCTTAGTCACATGGCCGCATCTAACCTCAAGGGAAGCTGTGAATTAGGAGGAATAAAAACAAGTTTGTTGACTAATTGCTTATGACAGCTTATTGGAGAGGATTTCATCTCAACTGAACTTTAAAGATGTGAATCTGGCATTCAGATGAAGAAGATTGGGTAAGAACATTCCAGAAAGAGGGAAAAACATGATAAAAGACATAGATGTAAAAAACTTAAGGGACATTTTAAAGACCAGTGTTGTTGGAGTATAAGTTGCAGGTCCTGATTAATGAGAGATGAAGCTCCACTGCTGATGTTTTTTCCTGTTACACTTTCAATGTATATCCAGTTGCCTACCTGACATTTATCCTCTGATGACTCAAAGGCTTATCAAATTCAACCTGTACTAAACCAACTCCAGGATCTTCTACTCTACTTCTTGGTCTTTGCCCTGGCCCCCTTCAAACCTTCTCCTCCCTCATCCTATCACAGAAATAAAAAATTGGGATAGACTGATGGTTGCCTGAGATAGGGGGTAGGAGGTGGGCTAAATGAGTGAAGGGGGTCCAAATGTACAATTTCCAGTTATAAAATGAATAAGCCATGGGGATGTATTGTACAGGGTGGTGACTATAGTTAATAATACTGTATTGCGTATTTGAAAGTAGCTAGGAGAGTGGATCTTGAAAGTTATCACGAGAAAAGAAATTTTGTAACTATGTATGGTGATGGACGTTAACTGGGCTTATTGTGGTGATCATTTTGCAATATTGAATCATTACGTTGTATACTTGAAACTAATAATGTTATGTCAATTATACCTCAATAAAAATAAATTTTAAAACATTGGAAATGATCCTTGACATCTCCCTTCCCTAATTCCACAAAACTAATCTATCACTAAATCTTACATATGTTAAATTCAAATTTTTCTTGAATATGTTCATTTTTCTCTATTTCCACTCTACCACTCAGCTCCAAACTAACATCATCCATTGCTAGATCTATCACAATAGGGACCTAACTCATCTCTACTCTTGCCATCCATTTTTTCCTCTGTTCAGTCTGTTATACACAGTGATACATTAGAAACCAGGCCCATTACCAGCAAAATGACTTGCATTTATTTGGTGCTCACAAAGTACTAGGCATTGTTCTACATATATTGCATTGATAGTCTTATTTAGTCCCCACGTAGTTACATATAGTAGCGTCTATTCCCATTTCATTTTATAAATGTAAAAACTGGGGTTTGGAAGGTTTAGGTCATTTGCCCAAGTTCATGCACCTATTAGGTCTGATTAACTTTAAAATTTAGGTGGTCTGTTTCCCGACCCTATGTCCTAAATCACCATGCTAAATTTTCTCTCAGTGCAGACATTTAAAAGATTTATTTATTGAGTAAATGAATAAGTGAAGAAAAAGTGGCAGATTGACAAGTGCCACATATAATGGAGGATCATGTTAACACATTTTATCTTGTCCATGTGGTGGAAAGGAATGGTTACATTTTTTTAAGAAAGCAATGATATAGATCTAGAGATTTGAAAGGTGTGTTCATTACATGCATGGAAAATGGAATGGAAGGGGGAAGGTTTCAAGGCAGAGAGTAATTTCATTAGAGTATGAAAGAAATGGGCAAGGGGAATAAGGACAAAATTATATCAGAAAAGGTTAGAGATTCTTTCAAGTTCTTGATGGCATATTCCCTCTTTGTCTCCTTCGTAGTCTCTTTCCTTCCCCAATATACCACCTGGTCCAAATGCAACATTAATTGTATCTTTCAAAAACAAGTTCAGTGTCGACAGACTTTCTAATGGTGAAATGAGGCATCGTATGTAGAGTGACGACCCAACACAGTTCTTCAAGAAAATGAAATTCTTTCCTTCACCTTCTTCACATTCCCCCCTCAAATGACCTGGATACGAGAGAGAAATGAGTGTAAAGTTACCACAGACTTGAGTTTAGAAGAATAAGCAGTCACAAAAGTATTAGAAGATAAGGATAAAGTGTCCAAGCTTGGAGAACGTTATTTTCTTGATTTTAGAAGATGGAAAAGTCAGTGAATGTATTTTAATTTTGCCTGTTTTGCTTATTCTGCTTAATTCTGGTCAGAGCTAATGGTTTCAAATGATCCCAAATGGCTCTAAAATTTGGTTAAATATAAGAATACATGCAAATGAGAATAGAAGAGTATGCAGTTTTAACTATTTATGTAAATGATTTCAAATAGACATAGCATTTGAAATCTCTCTTTCCCTCTGTGTGTGTGTGTTTGCGTGCGTGAATGTGTGTATGTGTACCAAGAATCAAAATGAATTTCTTAAGCAGAATCTATCTTGGGATATTTATTCTGATTAATATGATATGACAATGTATCAGAGTAAATAACGTGGTAAAATATGTTGGGCTAAATTTCTAGTTTCTACTTTTTTTTCGTGAGGAAGACTAGCCCTGAGCTAACATCCGGTGCCAATTCTCCCCTTTTTTCTTGAGGAAGATTGGCCCTGGGCTAACATCCACGCCCATCTTCCTCTACTTTATATGGGACGCCGGCACAGCATGGCTTGACAAGCGGTGCGTTGGTGTGAGCCCGGGATCCAAACCTGCAAACCCCAGGCCACCGAAGTGGGTCGCGCACACTTAACTGCTTGTGCCACTGGGCCAGCCCCTCTAGTTTCTACTTTAAATGCCATAAATCTATTCCTGTAAATAGGATTTGGGATAAGATAGAAAGCCTAATGTATAACAAGCATATTCAATGAATACATCAGACATGTAATCACAAAAAATGCTAAAGACACAGGTTCTGCAAAATGTTATGCATTTTTGCTGAGCATGTAGGACCTGCATTTTCTGAAAATATCGAGTTCCTCTGTGTGTTATTTAACTTTCAAAGCAATGAATTACAAGGACTAGGGTTATAGAATGAATTCTTCATAGTAGAGAATCTGGGAAGTGACAAAGAAGGAGAGAATGGCAAATGGGAAGGGAGATTTCCTCTATGTTCCTCTCTCTGTAAATGCATATTTCTAGTGCAGGAAGACCACTTAGCTGAATAATTTATAATTATTCTGTTAGCATGAAGTTCATCAGAGAAAAATAAATGAAAATAAAACTTGCATGCACTGTTACAATTCTTTCTCTGTATTTTGTGTTGACTTTTATTTTTTCAGGGAAAGATTCACCCTGAGCTAACATCTGTTGCCAGTCTTTCTTTTTTTTTAACTCCTGAAAGCCCCAGTACATAGTTGTATATTCTATTTGTAGGTTCTTTTCATTCTTCTGTGTGAGCCACTCCCACACCATGGCAACTGACAGACGGGTGGTGTGGTTCTGCACCTGGGACACGAATCTGGGCCGTTGAGGCAGAGAGCACAGAACTTTAACCACTAGGCTATCAGGGCTGGCTCTGTATTGACTTTTGATACTTGTATTTTTCTCTCTAATTTTAGATGATTTATCCACTATTAATAACATATCAGTAAATTCCGATAATTTAAATATTTTAATAATTATCCTGTAGAGAAGGAAGAACTATTCCTCTACCCTCTAGCTTCTTCTGGCTGATCTAAGAGTTAAAGAATTAAATCGACAAAAGACAGAATAACAGTGGAAAATCAAACAAAATTTAGTAACATGTATACATAGGAGAAACCCAGGAAAACTGAGTAACTCACCAAAATGGCTGAAGCCACCACCTTAAATACCATCTTTAGTTAAAGACAATGGAGGATGTTGGGGGTAGTGGTTTGGGACATTAAAGGGGAGGAAGGCAATCCATATGAGATGAAAAAGCAAAAGTTTGGTAAACAAATGTTTGCCATACCTTGCAGAGACAACGGAACATGGAGAGGACTTTGATTCAACGCACCTTGCTAGGTTCCTCCCTGTCCATCACACCTAGTTCATACTATACTATAGTTCCTTATGGTATTAGTTCCTTCCCAGACCAGACCTTCCATCTTAAATTCTTTTAGCAGTTAGGGGGAAGGTCAAATTTCTTTCCGAGTCTTTTGTTCTTAAAAATAATCAAGCCAAAGAGACACACTTTGGGGTAGCAAATTCTGTTCCCCCACATTCCCAACACGAATGTGATTAAGAACAAATATAAATAAAATAAGAGAATCATGATAGTTTCTTATGTGAGAAAAGTAAGTGAAAAGAAATTAATGTTTGGACCTTTGTCACTGAATAATAATAATAATCAATTTGGGGGGTGGGGGTGGGCGAAATGGGTGAAGGGAGTCAAAAGGTACAAACTTCCAGCTATATATAAAATAAATAAGTCCTGAGGTGTAATGTACAGCATGGTGACTATAGTTAATAATACTGTATTGTATATTTAAAAGCTGCTGAGAGAGTAGATCTTAAAAGTCCTCAACAGAAGAAGAAAAAATTTTGTAACTGTGTGTCCTAATGAGCGTTAACTAGAGTTACTGTGGTGCTCATTTCGCAATATATACGAATATCTAATCATTATGTTGTACACTTGAAACTAATATAATGTTATATGTCAATTGTATCTCAATAAAAAATAATAAAATAATATTACGATCCACAAAGCAAAGTCAATTGGAGTTGTCAAGAACTTTAACATTTTTAGATGTTATCTGAAACATTTAGAGAGGAAATGACATAATGTCTGGGATTTGTTTTAAAACACACCAACAGACAAATATAAAAGAAAAACGGGAGAATAAACGAAACCGTCATAAAAAATGTTGATTGGTGTTGAAGCTTAATGTTGACTTTGTTATATTTTTTCTATGTTTGAAAAATTTTACATTGAAATTAAAAAAATAAAGTTAAAATAAAGCTCTTCAGCAATGTTAGGTTGCATAATCATCCATCAATATATGTACGGCAATAAGGTAAATGTTGTTGATGACAAATCTATCAAAATTGAAAGAGTATGGTAGAAAAGAAAGAGCAAAACTTTAGACGGAAACAGACCTGGATGTGATTGCTTCCTTTTATGTTTGCCTACCAAGTGACTTTGGGTAAGGTCAGAGTTACAATTTTCCCTTATATAAAATAAATATAATATTTTTTTGCAAGGCTAGAATGCGATGGTCTTTGCAAATGGCTAACAAAATGAGTGGAATGTATATTAAACTCTATAAATGCTTCTCATAGTAATTGTTCATGATGATGATGACAATGTTGATATTGTTAAGACTCTAATTTCAGAAATCTCATTTGGTCTTGGTTTAAAAATCTATTAGGTCAAATGACTCTAATGATCAAATGATCTAACATTTGGTCTTAACTCTATTGGCATTGATGTCTCCAGAAAAGGAATCATTTCACAGATCATTCCACAAGAGATAAAGGTCTCAAATAGTCTTTCGTTCAACAAATATTTATTGAGCTTCTACTATACACAGGTCCTGCTCTAAGAGCTGGGAAAAAAGCACTAAACAAGATACACAATGCCTCTGTCCTCAAGTGATTAATATGCTAGTAGGAACATGGCATTATGACTGAAAACATAAAAATTCAATCACTTGAAGTATTGAAATATACGAAATTAAATAAATTTCAATCATTGCAACATGATTGATAACATATAAATATTAGATATAATCAATGCAGAAGCATTGGGTGGAAAAATTCCAATACCATCAAATTCATACCAAAATCAATATTCACAACTAAAAGGGAGATTCACTACATTTTTCTAAATATCATAACCAATCAAACCCATTTTTGGTTTATTTCTTCAACATTTTCTTATTACATGTTCTATTATGTATTTTCTGCATGTGCTATAAAATAAATAAAGCAAAATATTTATAAAATATGATAAATTTTAGTTATTTGGTAAAAGTGAGTCACTTTATTTCTATTATTTACGTTCTAATCTTACCCATAATTTCCTTATAAATGTTGCTGTATGTGTTCAAAAAACCTAAATACATGGCATAATTTTGAAGATATGTATAATTTTAAATCATCTGTTTAAATGAAGCTACTGGATATTTACCAGTAAATTATTAAACAGAATAATAGGAATAATGGTTTATTTCCTCCCCCATAAGTAGTAAAGTTATATAGACAGGCAAATCATCAGTAGGACCGGAAATCTCTGTGCTATCATTTTCAAATTTCTGTGACAAAATTGCTCAATTTCTTTAGCCCAGTTTATGTGGCAGCATTTCTAGAGTAATAAGGCAGGCAATTATTTAAAAGTCTGACCTGTGGTACATTTATTATGTTATGAATGTAACCTACTTATAATGTGACTCTTTCTTTTACTTCCCATTAAGTAATTTCTCCCTACCTTCACCCTAATTTTAAGAAAACCACCAGATTTTCTGTTTTGAAAGAAAGTGTCACATAATTAAAAAATTATGTGCCTGAAAGAAAAACATAAAAATACTCTCATATCATATTTATTTTCAACTTACATTATGATTGATTATTAGAATGTTATGAGCCTAATTAACATCTTTCTCTACATTAACTTTTATCTTTATAAGTACAATTGTTACTGTAGGTCTTTGTCATTGTGGGCAGCTATTTATTTTTAAAATTTAAATAGATATCATGATGATCTTGGCAATGTTGACAAATCAAGGATTTTCTGTCTTTGGTGACTTACAGGAGCCTTTTCTAAAAATATTAGTAAAAGCTTTAGCCATCTGAGCAGGTAACCTTAACTTATTATAACAGCTGGAAATACAATTTGGATCCAACTATTCTTTGATAAACTAGTGAGTTTTGCATTATCATACCTGTATCATGGCTAAAATTTTAAAAACAAAAGCTATAAGATCTCTGCACCTGTCTGTATGTTTACGTATGTCTATATATGTAAGTTACAGATGTGTTTTTCTATCTCTGGATGATATATTGCCAAAATTAATTTGTAAAGATCTCTATTTAATTGGCTCAAAGACAATCATGTATATAAATCAAGTATAGTCTCAGAAATATAGAAACTAACCCAAAAGTTTTTCAAGTTCATGTGATCTAGGATAATCTTCACTAAATAAGAGCTAGTTTAAGTTTGTTGGTTTAATTAAAACAGGCATGTCTTTAGAGTTAACAGCATTAAATACTTTTATTCTGCCTATCAGGTTCTGAATATCAGCTTCCAATATGGCCAACTTCTGACCATAGAGCTGCTTAAAAAAAAAATCCTTTTAAATATCTTATCAAGTTTCAGCCAGGAGAAACAGTAAATGTTCTTGACAGTATTGAACAATACCATGGGGACAAGAGGCATCTCTAAAGAGAGTGTAAAAGATACTGTCCTCCCAAGACCCAGAGCCACTCCCAAAGACAACCAAAAGAAAGACTTAGATGATTCCCCTGAGAGCTGGCAACAGTCAGCAGGACCATTGCAGCAAATGGAGTGCAACTTACACTTATGTACAGCCATATCTAGCCACAAATGAGGTGCCACTTACATCTCTGTCTGTTCATATTTTGGGGGCCCCCAACCTGATGGTTGCCAAGCCAAGTTCTCAGGACACAAAATGAGACAAACAAGAAGGAAATAGCTGTCCCTGGGAAAGAAAGGACTGATAACCAATGTTTTTCCTGCCAATCTGAATTTGGAAAGGAAGGGACAGCATAAAATTTTACCTTCCTCTCTTCCTCTCTCGACCAGTCACCACAGACAGAGATCAGGAGAGCTGACTGGTATGAATTCTTACCCTTTGCCAGTTTCTGCCAGTTTTCCCAGGATGCCACCTGCAGGCTTAGGAGTGAGTAGAGTGTCCCAGTGGGTCTCATCCAGGTCACCAGAAACTGTAGAAGAGGGAAAATAATTTTCCCTGTACCCCCTCCAGCGCACTTGTAAATGGATAAGCTTACCTAAGATGGTTAAAAGTTCTCCACTGTGGCCACTGTAATTCAAGAAGATCTTTGGTGAGGATAACTTACTCATTCAGTATTAAAACAAAATTTTATTCACCCGAGGCCTCACACTAGCCCCAGTCTAGTTCAAGTTGGACCCAGTCCCACCCCAAATCCAGTCTGGTTTCTAAATAGGACCCAGTCTGACTCCAGACCCAGTCCAGTTTTTAACTCGGATCCACTCTGACTCCAGCCAGTTTCTAGACCCAGTCCAGAAAAAAAAAAAAAGCTCAAATGAAGTCTGAAAGCTTATAACAAAAAAGCAGTGGAGGTAGGATCCAGGATCCGAGCGGGACTTGCCCGTGCCCTCCAGGGGCAGCAAGAAAGCAGTGACCTCAAGGGGCTTAACAGGGTCCCACACCTTGTTGCTCAGCGTGCCTAGGGGCCACCGGGAGTCTCCTTTGCTTTCCTCTTCTGACACCAAAACTGTTCAAAGATAATCTGAGGCATATTAAAACATTAAGAGTTCACTTGAGTAAAAATCGATTCAAATCAGGTAGTGTCAAACCAGAAGTGCTTAGGAGTGCTCCCTGGTGGGACAGTTCTTCGCTTTACTGTGGGCTCCCAAAAATGAAGAGGTGATTATAAAACATATGGAGTAATCAATTCATAAAATATTCACTGAGTGACAGGTGCCAGCCTTAAGCCTGGAGCTGAGGATTTAAAGACGAATGAGGAAGTCTTTACCCTTCTATAGCTTACAGTCTGGTGGAGAGTTTGTAGGACTTCAAGTGGACGGTCAAAAGTGAATTAGGGGAAAAGCAGAGACCGGAAATTCTGCCCCATCTCTCAGGCTGGGCAGCACGTGGTACAGCTGCATGTGTGACGTTTTCTTTCTATTAGCTCACAAATGGTGAAGCCCTCTGCCCTTTCTGAAGGACGAAACTATTCTGAATGCCTGCGCCCAACTCCATTTCACTCTTGGCTTAAATTGTTTTAGGAGGACATCTCTCTTTCCTAAACTATCCTTCATGCCGGGAAAGGACTAAAAGCCCTGCTGATGCCGGGTAGCCAGAAATTCAGGGAAAAAGTAAAACAAGATTTTGTTGATTGAGCACTAGGAAGGTCGCATGCGCCTCAGAGCACGGGCCAGCTGCTCAAGTTCCGGCAAGGCTCGCAATGACCCACGTGCCTGAGTTGGCTGGCGCTGACTGGACTTTTCCTCACGGCATGGCTGGGACTAGAACAGATTTGTGTGTGTGTGTGTGTGTGTGTGTGTTTTAAATTGGTGTGTGTACTAAAAGTCATGAAAAAGTTCAAATATATGTACAAAAAATTCTAAAGAAGCCCATGAATGCAATTAGAAAATTTCCCCTGTACAGATGTATATATTAGCTCTTTCAGTAATTACCTTCAAAAGAACTATATAAGAGAAAAGATTGGGTAAAATACAGTTAATAGCTTCTCCCACCACTCAAATCGAATGTCGAAATAACAAAGAAATTAAGAACTGGCGTGGATAACTGTCCTTCATTATGGCAGTCCATAAGCCACATCTGGAGGACAGAAGGCTCTCCAGTGAACACCCTCCCACTCGTGCCCCTTCATCACACTGTGTGAACACAGAGACCTTTCAAAGCAATGAGTGGAAAAAGTGGGCCCATTAGCTGAGAAACTGAATAGGTGATGTTTTATTTTTCTTTACCATTAAATGTAAATTAAGGTAAAACTGAAGTAGAGTCATTACCATTTATACAAACAGTATCTATAATAAAGTATCAACTTTAGAATGGCCAGGAGGATCTTGCAGATGAAACGAGCACTGGACCACACATGACAAAGACTCCTATGTACACTCAGGTGTATGAATAAATTTAGCACCTACTTTCAATTTGACATTCCTATAAGACTTAGAAAGAATAAAGTAGATCCCATCAATATGAAAATTAAAAAAAAATCAGTTGTGAGTTTCCATTAATGTGCAGCAAAACTCAAATATTTTATATTTTATTTAAATGAACCCTCCCATTTGCAAATTTTTTACAAAGAATTATGTTCAAGAATACAAAGAAAAACAGGAACTGATAAAAGTATCAAACACTGCCTAGCGGATCTGAAGTATTTCTTCATATGATTAAACTACTAATTGGCAGTACAACTAAATTATGTTTCTGACTAAATGGGCTTCAATTTTTTTCCATTTAACATCAAGGCAATAGTGAGTTAAAGCGTGCAAACTTCTCGGAGTTCTCAGAAGTGCAATGTCAATATAATCATGATAAGAATAATCATTAATATTTTAATATCACTAAGTGTCTTGCTGTAAACTGATCCTTAGTTATTTACTTGACTAATGATACTCGCTGGTAATTTTTTTTAAATCAAACATCTTAGACATGGCGATCTTCTCTTGTAGTTTTCAATACAATTGAAGCTGGGTCATAAAATTTAGCTCACACTGTACTCAAATGTGCTGAGAAAAATTTAATTTATTTATTTTGTTTTTAAGCTAATTTGGATTTCTTCATGAGAGGAAGGATAAATAAACCCCCAACCAGTTTTAACCTTTTCCAATGCAATACGATAATCAGTCTCGTCATGCAGTGAACAAGCCATCCGCTTGCCTCCTCCTCTCTTCCTACAACAGCACACAGGTACATGAACCAATAGAAGCGGCTTGTATGATTGTGACATCAGAGGGAACTGCCAATCCAGGAGCCATGTGCTGTCCTTGTAGTGCCCTTTGGTAAGCGGTCATCTCCCTTGTCTGCTGGCTGCTAGGGACCTGTTGGGGCCAAAGTCTGGGGAGGGGAAATTAGGGACACACATATCACTTTCTTGCTCTCCCCCATTCTTCTTACCAACCCGCAGGCTAGAGACAGCACAGTCTCTCCTTTTACTTTCTTTATATTCTCCGCCTTCTACTATCAAGCAGCAAGGCCTCTGCCTTCTAGGTCCTAGGTGGAAGAGCTAACAGCCCTTCTAAAGGAGATCTCTCAACACTAAGAGCTGGAAACACCAGTCTTGGGCTTCCCTACGTGACAGAAGGCAAGGTGGCCACCAGGACACTGGAGGAAAAAAACCTTAATACAATAGGCTCATTGTACAACTATTATAGTTTCAGAGTAATTCCATCTGCCTCCCAGAAATGAATATTAATATATTTTTTCTCTTTTCATTCCTCCTGTAAGAAATTCTGTTCTCCTTCTGGACAGAAGATGCCTCATGCTAACAAAGTGAAAGTCAAGTACACAGAAAAGTAAAAGAGAAAGCACATTAATGCTTTTCTAATTGACTCTTGATATCATACAATCTTTGAGGTTTGTTTTTAACGCGGTTGAGTTGTGAGGTATTCTATTTTGAAAATGTGATAAAATGCATAGTTGACTCAAGCTATAATGGTAAATGTGTATGTACTCATTTTCCTGTGCAACTCATGTCTCTGAAGACCATATTCTTTATTATGTAATTCAAATTAGTTGTTCTATCTTCTTTGGGGGCACCTCTTCCTCTCCTAATTTTCCCCTTTTAGTTTTCCCCTTTTGCTTGAAGTTTTGAAGTCTACGTTAGTTTCTCTGCTTTTCATACTATCTCTCACCTAGGTTAGCATTAAAGAACCCAGTGAAATTTCCTCCCCCTTTACTCACCCTCCTTTCTGGCATTCTGTTTTTAATTTATTCAAGTGAATGTGTTGACATTTATTACTTACAGTGTCCTGCTCTCTGTACCATGCTCTGGTTCGGGATTTTGTTTTTCACATACTTGCAAAGTTCTCCCTGCTTCTAGTCATCAATCCATGTTATGTAACTCTACAAAATCTATTTTTAATCTCACTTTCTCCAGGAAGAATTCACTGATTAATACTAGTCCTTTGTGATGTTTTGTTGTTGTTAGTGCTGTGGAGTCCATTCTGACTCTGAGCGACCCTGTATACAGCAGAGTGGACCCTGCCCGGTCTTTTTGCGCTATCCTCTCACCTTCTGCTGCTATATGAGACACTGCTCTACCGCTATTCACAGAGATTTCATGGCCAATTTTTTCAGAAGTGGGTGGCCAGGTCCTTCTTTCCAATCTGTCTTAGTCAAAAAGCTCCGCTGAAACCCGTCCACCATGGTTGACACTGTTGGTATTTGAAATCCTGGTGGCACAGCTTTCAGCATCACAGTAACACGCAGCTGCCACAGTATGACAACTGAGAGATGCGTGGTGTGGTTCCCTGACTGGGAAACGAACCCGGGCTGTGGCAGTGAGAGCATGGGATCGTAACCACTAGATCACCAGATTGTGATCTTACTTTTACACTATTGGTCTGTATCACCTATTTGAATCATTATTTATTATGGAAGGTAAGATTCAATTTTAATAATTTTGATGAAATATTTTTTAATCAGTCACATTAAGACTGATTTTCACAGTTTACACAGAGAGATATTATTTGCATAGTGGTTGCATTCCTACTAAATACAGTTCCCATTAAAAAATGTCCATCTTGCCACTTGCTCTGGTTTGACCTTTGTACAATTTCCTTTACCTTCCTTCTGTACTCATCACCATTTGTTCCATCTCATTTGTTCTCAGCAACTCTGTTTTAAGAACTTCTTTTTGTGATCATAAAAGTAATTTATAATAAAACAAATGAATGCGTTTCCTGTTTGAATATCTCTTTTATGATTGTGCTGTGCAATGCTCTTTCTGTTGTTTCTATTGTCTTTATTCAGCTTCTCATTTTCTTCTTTTTTTGCGTTGTTTGGTCCCTTACTCATCTCGTGTTCATAAACCTTGCTAAGGTTTTTGTACTTTAGTAAGTATTTAGCCTATTATGTCTCATCCACATTCATCTCTAATATCCCTACACTTTTATCATAATGGGATGGGATTCTATTTGACATTGAGGTTGTTGATAAATAATTTGTGATTCTTCATACTTATGGTATATGTTTTTATCTCTGATTTGAATAGACACATCGTGAAGGCATGAATATCATCTATTTATTTTACACATTCACAAAAATTAACAGAAATTCTCTAATCTCTTCCCAGAATGCCTAGGAACATTAATTACTGTCAACTAAGTATGCATTCTGGAAAGTTTAAATTCATTCAGTATCATCAAGAACAAAGTACGAAGAACATTCTAGAGGCATAGTCCCTAGTTTTGAAGAGTTCTTCACGTGCTGTTGCTTCTATCCGAAGTGCCCTTCCCAACCACTCAAATGTATAATTGTCCTTGAAGACTGAGCACAGTGCCGTCTCCTTCACAAAACTTTCTCTTGCTCACCTCCCTCCCAACAATCAACCCATCTTTCATACCGCACTTTGATTAATGCCCCCAATATTGTATGTTTCATAGTGTAATATATTTTTCTGGCTCCATGTCTGTTCTTCTTCCGAGAATATGAACACCAAGGCCAGGCAATGTGGCCTTATTCATCTTTGTATTGTCAGTGACCAGAAAAAAATATATATTCAGTAAATACTGAATAAATCATTGGGATTCATATGAAGCTATTTTTAGAAGGTGGGATTTGGTTAGAGTAAGTAGTCAAAGGAAATCTTCAGAATGAAAATCTATAGGAGATTCTGTTTCCTCACGTATACAGCTTATTTCTTTCGCTTACTCACATTTATACCTACTCAGCTGCATTTGTTATTTCACACATATTTTTCACTTGGCTGCATAAACCTGTTTGAAAGCACAATGCAGTACCTTGATGGTCGGTAAAATAGAGCTCATACCTAGACTACCTTCTTTTGGTTGATATTTTCTTGGTGGGATAGTGACGTGAGCTAGGCAGTTTTCTGCCTACCTGCTCACTTTAGAATACCTATACAGATACAGATAGAGTTGTAAATATATTGTAGAAATAGAAGTTTAAAATTTTTTTCTGAACGTTAGCATGAGAGTTACTCTTTAAAGTTTATAACAAACAATAAGCCATAAATGTTAGCTCCAGTGTCCTAGTTTTGTTTAAAATGACAAAATTTTTTAATATAAAAAGTAAATATGCAATATTAATATTGATAATATGTAAAGTTGGGATATAGAAGAGATTTCTATTTCCAGCAATATGGCAAATTAGATTTCCTGAAAATTTTAATGGGAAAAAAAGATGACAGATAAAATACAATAAGTAATACATATAAAATAAAATAAAGCACAAAACACAAATATTTAAATAAAACACATGGCTGAGTTTACTAGGATGGAAAGGACAGCTCTAAGGATCAAAAAAAAAAAAACAAAAACAAAAAACGAACCTTGAGAAGAAAATATGCGAGCTAATGCTGAGGCTTGTCAGTACTTGCCATTCTGAGAGTGCTTGCTAGTCTGGGTAACTAGGAGATTGAGTATTAATGCCCATAAAGGAACAGAAAAGAGAGTTGTAACTGAGACCCAGTTTAGTTTACCTAATAATCCAAGAACTCTCAACTAGCCACCTGTAGTGAAGTGGTGGACTAGAATAAAATCCATCCCTTCGAAAGAGAGATGACTTGAAAGATTGACTTTTTGACTTGTTCTATAGGTAGGATTTTTTCCAGTGATAATTCACAAACATATGTTTGGGATCTGAATTTACTCTACTTACATAATCTGAGAGCGTTCATATACAAGGAATTAACATAAAAGTATTCCAAGTCCCATAATACTCCTGGGGAGGCTTTTAAAATAAACAAAACGTTACTGAAGATTTGTTTCCAACCCAAGCTGTTGCTAAGTCCGGAAGATAAAGCCCCACTGAACATTACTTCAGTCCAAAATTACAAGAAACAACATAAAGAAACAATCCAATATAAGCAAGAATCAGTGGATACCAAAAGAGTAGTACAAGTCTCCTGAACTTGTTGCATAATAGAAATGTTGGAGAAAAGCTATTAAATAAATATTTTTAAGATTAAAAAAATCATAAGAAAATAATTTACAAAAAATAGGAAGTGAGCAGGATATTATGACTAAAAGATAGTCTTAAAAAAGAACAGATCTTGAGCAATTAATAAACATATTTTCTTTAAAATTACACATAGTAATTTTAGAAGAAGAAGATTAACTGGTATTACATATTGAAGATATTACACAGAAAGAGAAATTCAAAGATAAAGATGTTGAAAACCTAAGACATCGGTCAGATAGACTGAGAAATTCAACATTTAGTCGATAGGGGTTCCTTAGCTGAATATAGAAAATGAAAGAGCCTGCTCAAAAGATAACATCTGAGAATTTCACAGAGTCAATGAAAGACATGAATCCTCTGATTTAGGAAACATTGGAGGCAGAAAAATCACACCTACGAATTCAAGTAGAAGTGAAACAGCAGAATATAAAATAGAGACAGAAGATCTGAAAGGTGGCCAGACGAAAAATGCAGTGTTTACAAAAGGACAACAATTAAACTGGCAGCATTAAAAGAAGCCAGAATATGATAGTATGTTCAAAATGCTGGGAGAATATCACTGTAAATCTAGGCAGCTCAGCTATCTTTTAGGATAAAGAAAAAAATACATATACCAAGAGTTGAAAATAATGTGAAGCAACTAGAACTCTTACGCTGTTGATAGGAAAATAAATTAGTACAATAACTTTTTTTTTCCTTGCTAAAATGGAGATAATATGGTTAGCACATTATAAGCATTCAACAAATATTAGTTTTTTACTGTTTAGTAGAGGTAGAGATGAATATCATAAAATGGTTTAAACGTCCAAGTTCACTTTACAAAGAAAAATAAGTGCCCAAGTCAATGAATAAGCAAACAAACAAACAAAAAATAGAAATACCTTGTGGTACTGAGAATGGATTCCTAGGAATCATTAAAAAAATACAATATGCTCAACTTGAAATATATGTAATTAGAATTTATAAACATTTAATATAATGCATAGAAAAAGGCATCTTTAATTTGGTACTCTCTTTTCTAACTTTTGATTATTTTTTGTTTGTTTATTCCTGATGGAATAGCCCTTAGGAAGTTATTTTCAAATACGTGTTCCCAGAAGTTCTGTGAAAATCATTTTGACACTGGGTGGGGAGAGGTTGGAGATGAGAAGGTGGAGTTCTCAGGGCTCACTCCCAGTTCAACTAGAATAACTCCTTTATTTTTCTGCTTATACACTGAGCTTTCCTACACGATAGGAGACAGGGGCAAATTGCTATTTTTAATCACAGCTACTTTTAATTAGAATCAAATTAGTAATTAAAAGAACATTTTAGTAAATTTGTTTAGGCACATTCAGCAGTAAGAGAAGGGGTATGCTTAATTGTTCTATAAAATAACAAAATACTTTGGGGCTATAAAGAAATCTGGTAAGAGTGGATGAGAAGATAAGGAAGGAGAGAGAGAGAGAGAGGCAGAAGAGAAGCTGAGATTGAGTGAAGGAGGGTCAATAAATCTTCCTTGTGGTGGAGTGACCAAATGGCGATGCCTACTCTTCCATTGGAAATTATGGTGTTTCTCTGATGTAAGACTGTCATCTGGCTCTCTCCCATACAGTAAGTAGAGCTTACTGATGAATTTTCCTTATAATTTAAATTGCTAAGATGGCTGAGAGATGTTTGACAATGTATTTAGAAGCAGTTCTCTTGGAAAGGGGCACTGAGGTAGAGGAATCCATGAAAATGTCACCACAGGAGTTTGTATAAATCCGTGAGGAGAGTCTGACTTCCATGGGGTGTAGAATTTTAGGGGTTGGAAGTGTTGAACCAAGTCTGGAATCTGGGCTTCATGAATAATGTTTCATTTGGAGAAAGGATTTTATGCTAAGTTTGAAAATTATTCCTGTAGTAAATGATTCATACAGTTACATCCTGTTTTGAACACAGAAGAAGCCATGCCATTTTCCATACATCATAAGAATTTTTACTGAAGTTGAATCTACTGTAAGAATCACACACAAAAAAATGGTTTAACTCAATCCTTTTCTGGCTGGATTGGAGGTGACATCTATACTAATGGAGTAGGGACCATAGTCACAAAAGAATTGTTGATTTCCAAGAACGAAGTGGGACCAAGGTGGGCCCTTGGCAGGGGACCTTTAGCTACTTCACAGTTAGTAAGCTTTTGCTATACAGTGTGACTTTCCCTAGGGTACTATTTGCTGGTCAATACATGGCTCCGCTATTCTAAGCCACTTCATTGGTCAAAGTGTGAGTCTCTTCTAAAAACCTAACAGGGTCAAAAGTTGATGGTCAATACTCATCTGTTGAATGAATAGTTGAATGAATAAGTGAATGTATGAATGTCATTTAAAGCTTTGTAAATATCATGTTCTCTATTGGTAAAACCTTTCTAACCCATTTTTTAGAGATTCTTTCATTATGAAAGGAGAAATATAAACGTAAATCTTATAATGATAGTGCTTTGTCAATTGTGAACGTAAACACAGTATTTAATAATACCACTTCTGGTAGTAGAATATGAATATGAACCTAAACAATAGTCACACAAGGTCATTTATGTGTGGTCATGATTGGAGGAGCCTATTTGCATGAGATACAAGGAGCCTTCTAAAGAAAAGTTCATTTTAAGAAAAAAAAGAGTCAGAAAAATAAATCTGAGGATAGGCTGAGGTTAAAGAAGATTGGCCATCTGGGGCCTGTGTTGATCATATTAACCTTTAGCCCTAATGGTTTTCTTTCCCCCTTCTCTTTATCCCAGGTTCTTGTGCCAGAGTACAGAGGAGTGGAAACTAAAACATATATTTCAAATAGCTACTTCCTTAAGAAGTCTGTTAGGCGTTGGTACCGTAACTCACCAATATTCTGGGATCCACACAAGAGAAATGTGAAGAAAGAAAGAGAGAATGACGTTCCTTACTTGTGCAGAGGACCTTGAGCAGAGTGAAGCCACCTTTTACATGTCTTAGATCCTAGAGTGTTTACTGGTAACATCGGCACTAGAGGCCCTTTTGGCACAGGTGTATGGCAGCATAGAGAGGCATTTGTCCACTCATTCATTTACACGTTCCTTCAACCGAGATTTACTGGGGCCTTAGGTAACGTGCTAAGGATTTAACCGAGTAACACAAACCCCTTTATTGAAGGCAGTGTTGGACAAAACAAACAAGTAGATCAATACTTCCAGGACACTGTGAAAGAGGAATGTGCTATGTGATATAGGATTATTTAGATGGGCAGTCAAGACTACTCAGAGAAGATTTCTATACCAGGTTCATAACCTGAGTGTTAAAGGAGGAGTAGATGTTAGAGGAAGCATGTTTTCATGACAGAGACAAGAGTAATTGTGAAGCACACAGACATGAGACAAAACTAAATTTGCAGAATATTTTGGCAAACTACATGCCATCATCTACTGAATCCTTCTTTGGGTTTATCTAAACAGGTCATAAAGTTCATAAAGTATTAATTTTGAAATACTCAAAGGAAATAGGCACAATTTTTCAATTTGGTTTGTTAACTCTTCTGTCCTTACGCCTCTTACAATCTACTTTTCAATAATGACTCTGGTATTTCCGTTGGTTGCTTCTCTTTTCAGCTGGCTTTTTACAGTATCCCAGGTCAAGTTTCCTGTATGCCAAGCAGTAACTGTGAATTCTTTTTTTGATCATAAAGAAAGCTCCAAAACTTTTTTGTCTTCACACTGCCTCGATCATTGCCTCTGCAGAATAGAAGCCAATCTCTATATTTTTACATAAACTTTCTTAGCACAAAAATTCACAAATCTGACTGGATATTCTTTTTGCTTAGATGGTCTTGGTAGCTATGCTCCTCAACTGACCACCTTGCAAGTGGGCAGTTTCTATAATGAAGTGAAAAATGAGATTATGTTGATTTAAAACTTTGTGATATGTTCTTATATCCATTCCAGGTGCCTGTGGTTCAGATAGATATTTTTGGCAATGTTCTGCAAAGTTGGAAAAACATTGCTCTGTGGGTTTCTGAGAAACATTTGCTATTTTTCTCATATACGTCGTGCTAGTAGCAACTTCTAATCAGCAGGAAACAAAGGGCATGAGCAATTTATCCATTAAGTGAGTCATATGAAGTAAGCAAAAGAAGGAGACTTGCTGATGGTTAAAAGTGATATTTTTACATTTTGGTCAATGACCATTTCTCATAAATGTTTTAACATATGCTAAACTGAAAGTATTTTGGTTGAATTGTTAGTGAGATAGCAAAATCTCAATATTTTTAACATGATTTTTTTTTTAAAGAACTCAAAAATAACCATGGAGCTTTTTCCAAGACTACTTAAAAATCACTTTTCAGTTGAGATGCCAAACTTTTAAAATCAGTTTTGGAAAATAAGAAATCTATATAAATTTATCAATTAATATAGAAATAAAGTGTAAAAACCAAAGAACAAAAGAAACTCAGATGTTAGAAATCTTCTAATTTTTGAAGAACTTTAAAAACTAAAATTTTAAAGTACAATTCTATTAGTATCACTATCTAGTTTTCTGCATTATTTTTTCCAATTTTTTTATTTTGAAAAATTAAAATCTATATGAGTTGTAAGAATTCATCAAAGGACATCATTTTACCACATTTGCTTTTTCTTTCTCAAATACTTCAGCATGTACCGTCTAAAAACAAGGATACTCTTCTACATTACTGTAATAAAATTATCACAATCAGAAAATATAACATTTAAAAATACAATTATTTAATATATAGTCCATATTTAAATTCCTCCAATCGTCCAAACAGAATTCTTAACAGATGTTTTTTGATCCAGAGGACATGAAGAATAACGCATTGCGTTCAGTTGTTATTCTCTTTAGTTGGCTAATAAAGCAAAGCTTTGTTAATTGTTAGTAAATCAAAGCTAAATTGATTACAACTAATTGGAGCAAGGGAGAATCATCTTGACAGAGTAAGATTCTCAAAATAGAAAAAGTTCATATGGTTCCAAATTGGAAGAATGCACCTCAATTGGATTCATTTAAGGTTTTTCTCATGATTTGACTGGAGTTAAACATTTTTGCCAGGCATACTACACAGGTGATTTTTGCGTCCTCTGTACAGAACATGATGTCAGTTTCTTCCATTATTGGTGAAATATGGCTTGATCATTTCTCCAAGGTGTCATCTCTCAGATTTACTCACTGCACAAGTTCTTTTTAGTAAGTAATCTGTGGGGGAAAGTTTATGAGGACATAATATTGTGTTCATAAATCCACTAATTATTAGCTTCCATTGATTCTTTCTGTCATTACTATGATAGGTGAAAAAGAATAAATTTTAATTTCTATAATTTTTTCAACATGTTAGTTGATATTTGTCCATAAAGTAGAGCTTTTCCTTTTCCTCACTTTGTAATTACTATTATTTAATAGCAATATACATATTAGGTTCCTTTCTTATTGCAGTGTGTTATGTTCTTATTCAGATTGATAGCCAAGCCATTCCCCATTTGGCCAGTGGGAGCCTATTCATGCATGCTCCAGGATCCTTTTGATATGTACCTATAATTTTTAAAAGAAATTCCTTACTTTCTGTAACAAGAAGACTTTCTAGTCTTACCTTGTACTTTCCTTGCCTTAGCCCCGGAATCAATATTTCTCCAAGGGACCCGCGTTTTTTTCTATCCATTTCCAAGCCATTGCCACTCACCCCCGTGCAGGTAGTCATTTCATTGGCTTCAGGTTTTCACTTCCTGTACTTATTTTTTCAAAATTAAAGCAATATATACTAAATATTCCTTCTCATTCTTTCTTATCCAAAAAAGGAGTGCATTATAGGTACTTTATTGAACTTAATTTTTTTTTTCACTAAAGAGCTTGTCCTGAAAATCACTGCATATGAGTTCATAGAAATTTTCTTCATATTTTGGTTTAAAACTGCATAGAACTTCATTTTGTGGTGAACAGTCATTTATTCAGTCAATCTCCTGTATATGGGCTACATTTTTTAATTGTATTTTTGTAAGTGTATCTTAACAGTAAATTCCTAAATTTGAAGTTTTGTTAGATACTGCCAAATTCTTCCCAGAGAGCTGAATCTATGTTGTATTTATATCAGCAATATATGAAAGTACTTGTTTCCAAAGCCTTCAAACAAAGTGTTCTCAAACTTTTGTGTTTTATAAATCTGATAAAGAATACATGGAATCTTAGTATAGGTGAGATAAATATGAAATTCTCTTATCATGAGTGAAGTTAAATGTCTTTTCATATGTTTAAAGGTCATTTGTATGTCTCTTGTGTCTCTTTTTGCAAGCCATTTATATCTTTTGCCTTTATTTTTATTTGGTTTTGGTATTTTCCCCTGTAATTTAAAATGTTCTTTAAATACTTAGAATGATCACTTTTTACCTGTGATATATACAAATAATTTCCTTTCTATGTATCAATTTTATTTCCATGTTTTTTTGGGGGGATGTCCTACAGAATTTTTTTTCAATATTTCCTTTCATTGCATCAGGATTTTGAGTTATAGGTAGACTTTTTTTCACCCAGTTTATAAAGGAATACCATGTATTTTTCCCTGGTAATTGCATAGATTTAATTTGTGTATTTAGATCACTGATTCATTTGGGGTTTCTTTTTCTTTTCCAATTCTCGTGCCTCTAATTGTTTCTTCTAATCTAATTTCATGGGCAATACCTCTAATTTATTGTTAAATAATAGTGGAGATAGAAAGTATTCATGCTTTATTCTTGAACTTGATGGGTATATCTCTTTTTCTTCCACATTAAGATGCTGGCTTTAGGGCTGAGTATATAATGTTATATGTATGTGTGTATATTTCTATATTATTGAATAAATTTTAATCAGAAACGGGTGTTGGATTTTATCACGGGCTTTTTAGCATCTATGGAGATAATTATGTATTTTTCTTTTATATCTATCAATATAGTGAGTTTTACAAATGAATTTCTATCTTTAGATTTATTAAATAAACTTCAATTAATGATGCTATATCTTTTCTTAATGTAGTATTAGATTTTGTTTGCTAATGTTTTATTTAAGATTTTTAGATTGATGTTAAGAAACAAAATTGGTATGTGCTAAATTTTTTCAGTTTCGGAATCAATGCTATTCTTGCTTTCTAAAAATATTTTAAAGTGTTCCTTAATTTTCTACGTTCTGTAACAATTTATACAGCATTGGAATTATCTAATCTTTGAAGTTTTGATAGAATTCTCTATGGAATCATCTGGATGTGATGCTTTTTTATTGGGTAGTTCTTTAATAACTCTCTCACTCTTTCTGTGTCTCTTTCTGTCTTTCTGCCTTTCCATTCTCTCTCTTTCTCTCTTTGTCATATGCAAATCATCTGTTTAAACTTTTTGTCTCTATTATAATCAAATTTGATAAACTATATTTTTCTGAGATATTATCTATTTCATCTAAGTTTTGGCATTTATTTGCATAAAGTTTTGCACAGTCTTCTCATAATATTTTAAATCCTTCTGTTTCAATTGCTGTTTTATCCTTGTTCTCACCCTTGTTCTTCAACCATTGTTACCACCTCTGTTTTCATCTTAGACCTACAGTTAAATATATTCAGGGCTGAAAATCAGTCCTTTTGCTCAAGTTTCTTCAATCACGTCTTGAGTGGAGTAAGCTTGTCCTGTAACTGATTTTGCAGGAAGGGCTCATACAGTACTCCTGGAGTTCTTACAGGAGTAAACAGTTTCTATAGACTTGACACTTGAGAAACGGTTTTGCTGATTTAACACCCGTAGCTCACACTTTCCTTCCTTGAGTTATTGGAACAAAGGTCTCACCTCTGTCTTGGTTTCAACGTCCTTGTCTAGAATTTTGATGTCATCAGATTTTCTTTCGTTGATACGTGACTTTGTCTTTTTGCGCGAATATTCCAAGGATAATTTTCTTTACGCTTAAAGAAAGATATTGAAGCTAAACATTAAAGGGCATATTTTTTTCAGTATATGGTGATCTCTTCACTTACATAGCTTCGGGACTTCTTTGTTTCTGAATTTTTTTGAATTATGGTTTAAAATATTTTCAATTATTTTATTTTAGTCTTTAACATCTCCAACTATGCCTGTCTTTTATCTTCTTTGCCTATACTGATCAATTTCTCTCTGAACATTTTGTTTCTTTCATTATTTCAATTTTGGTTTGTCTTAGTTGTTAGAATGCCTTTCCTAAATCTTCCTTATTAACTTGGAAGTTTAAGCTTTTCTCTCTTGGACACTCTGTAATGTAGCTAATATTAACACATGTTAATATTTATCTTAATATTGAAAACTTATTTTCAGAGTGAATGAACTTAGATGTCCATTTCTGTTCTAAATTTTGGAATTTATAATTCAAAGTTTTTTAATGCCAGTTTTTACTTAAGCTTGTTTAATTCAGTTTGGAGTGTTGTGTTAAAGGTTTTACTTTAATTATTTAGTTAATTAATTAATTTCCTTGTTAGCTCTTTTATTAGAGAGAATTTTTATCAGTTGAGATGTTTTGATTCTCCTTTTCTTGTTTTCTTTTTATATTAGGTCCATATGGAAGTACTCTGCAATTTTTAGTTGATTCAGTATTTGAAAAAAATTATTCTGGATTGGCAATAACAAATGTCTACATACAAGACTTTCAGATGGCTAATTAGGTTTCTCTGTTCAAGAGTTCTCTCTTCTGTTAATATTTTGAAGTGCAGTTTATTTAATGGATACTACTCTTTTCAGGGAAAGAGGCTTTGATTTGTCTTCTCTTTTTATCATGTCTTTTTTTCTTCCTTTGGAAAAATAAATTTTCTTTTTCTTTTACATCTTGCCCTTCACCATGAAGTCTCAAATGTGTGCCTCCTGCTTCCCTATGTGCTCTTCTCCCTCAGAAGTAGTGATACAAAATGAAAGGAGTAAAATAAAAATTATACAAGGAAAGAAAAAGATAAGCAAAAACTGTTTAAAATACTTAAGAGAATACGCTACTTGGATAAAATTGATAGAATGATGAGTTTCAAATAACAGAGGACACAACTTAACACTGGCTTAAATATAGGTTGGATTTATTATCTCTCATTACAAAAAGGCGAAGTTGGGTTAATTCCGCGACTTATTGTTCTCAAAGGCACAGGTTACTTTACCCTTCACGTTGTCATATTGAATTTTGTTTTCACATTTGCTGTCTTATGGTCTAAATCACTTGGACAAGAATGTTGTTCTGTAAGAAATAGCAAAGGCCAGAAGAATGTCGTTTTCTTGAGGGAGTAAGGTAAACTTTCTCAGAACCTTAACTTCCCCCACTGCCACAAACCTGGTATTTTTCCTTCATGTCTCCTTGTCCAGATTTCATAAAATTATATATAAGTTTACCAAGATTTATTTTTAGATAAATAAATATTTTCTTGTCCTGGACCACCAGGTATTTAAACTCTGTGTTCTTTTAAAAAACACAAAAGGGGTATGAGACGATTGTTGATTAAACCACCAATTGTGTCTGACACAGATAATAAACATAACAAATTCCACTAAAACATAAGTGTATTTAATGGGAGATAAAATAATAAGAATATCCTAAGAATATGAAGGATAATAATCTTGAAAATATCTTAGAGTAAGATAAAAATTATAGGATCATCTTAGAACAAGTATCTGAAAGATAATAATCTTAGAACATTCAGTAGAGTTCTTAATGATTTTTCTCTCTAGATTAGAGTAACTGTAGGACGTCTTTGGGAAGAAAGTCACAGCACAGAGAACTTAGCTCTCTAATTATTTCTAAAGATTCAACTCCTAAAATTTGAGATCTTACATTTGTGGACAGGCAATATCAATTACCAGTTAATGCTGATCCTTCTGGTTCTACAGACTTACAAAGCTGGTACCAAATTCTCCCCTTACGAAACATAGTGCCCAAGAAAGTATTAAAAATTATTTAACTGTATTCTTATTAGGGATCATATGAAGAGGCAAAGGAATTGAGCATTATTTTCTCCCCACTTCTCTTCCTCTTTTGGGAGAACTTGTCCATTAGAAATCGTGCCTCCTTAGCCTTGATGACTGGGCCAGACGGAGTAATATGCAGCATGTTGACTGTACTTAATAATACTGTATTGCGTATTTGAAAGTTGCTAATAAAGAACTTACAAGTCCGCACTACAAGAAAAAAAATTTGTAACTATGTATAATAATGGTTGTTAACTAGACTTATTGTGGTGATCATTTTGCAATATATACAAATATCAAACCACTGTGTTGTACACCTGAAACTAATATAGTGTTATATGTCAATTATACCTCAATAAAAAAAAAAGAACACAATAACACAAAACAACATAAGAAAATGTAAGGTACAACATTCCATTAAGAAGAAAGGAAAATGAACTTATTTCCTCGTTTATGTAAAAAAATGCAGAAAACTAAATATGACCACTATTTCCATGATAAATTTATTGTGGGAAATATCAAATTATACAATGATTTACACATTCTAATCTAAATTATTTTAGAAGTATTGGTGATCTATTATACTGAACCTTATTTACGTAAACACTATTTTGGCCATTATACAAATTATTTTTCAAGAAATCAACTTTTGAATACATACTATGTGTCCGGCACTGGGCTAAATTGCTCTGCATAGCTCCCTATTAAATAACTGCTAGTATTAATACTTTGTACAGGTGAGGAAACTGTGGCTTATGCAGTTTAAATAACTTCACCACTATAACACAGTTAGTGAATGGTATAGATGGGTTCTGAACCCATGTAATGGTCTTGTATGCTTAACAAATTGTCTTAGTCAGAGCAAGTAACCTTATTAATTTAAATGTAACTATCTATAGAACTTGTTACCACAGTATTCTTTAGGTAGAGAACAGAACAGAAAGGGGTATACCACGTCTTCAATAGATAGGCCCAAACTTCATGCCATATTTAGGACTCGCCTAAGGAGATAACAAACTGATTATAATGAATTGTCTATACGGCCTTCTATGATCAGACTCAAGAGAAGTTTCTTTAGCCTTGCACCTATGAAATGAATTGTCAGTGGTGACTCCATTTTGTACCCTGGACTTCACCTTGTTAAAAATATGAAACTGTGCTGACCATGCTGACTTGCCAAAAAGGGAGTTATTTGCTGAGACAGAACTTTCTGAAGGACTGTCCAAAAACATACTTTTTCTGGTAGCAACCATATGCCCTTGAGTAAGCCAATAAACTGTAGCAGAAATTTACCCTCCTTAACAAACAATGGAGGGAACTGTTCTGGGCTCTCTTTCTTGCTAATAAAAAGTCTGGACTTTCCAGCTGCTGCTGGAACTGTGTTCCTTGAATTGCAATTCTAAGACCCCAAATAAATGCTACTCTTCTATTTTACAGTTTTTTTTAATAAGTTGGCATATTTGGTGTTAGAGATATGGGATGTGAAGCGACTTTCCACCTATTTCTGGGGCTGCTGTTGGTTTGGAGCAAGACCCCTGTGTGAGCCTCCTGTGCTCTGTCATCTCCCTGACAGCCTCAGGCCAGGTGAGTCCTCTCAGTTCTGAACCTCCACCTTGGTTGAGGTTCTGGCTTTTATCTGGGTGTCTTTTGGAACTAGTTTAAGAGAATTTACTTCCTCTTTTGGTGAGTCCATACTTGTAGCAGGAAGTATGCAGTCTATTGCTATAGGGATTCAGCTCTTTGGGGATCCCTGCTGGATTTATGTTAAAAAATTATGGGCCCTCTGCATATCAATTTTTAGAGAAATGGCACTGGTATACCAAGGATGATTTAAAACTTGCTTGGCCCCAATGGGGCTCTTTTGAAATATATAAATTAGTTTATTTGCATGCACAGTTAGAAAATAAGAGATCTAAAACTAAGCAAGTGGAACGGGAAGCTTATTTTGATTGGTATGTTGAAGTGTCCTGGGAAGTGCCCCATCCTGTTCAAAAGGCGGGGAAACGTGATTCCAGTGAACAAGAAGGCCTATCGTAGTAAAGAAGTTTTAGGGAATCCAAAGGCAAGATAGGTTCCACCTGGTCTATGGACCAGGATCTTGTGCCTTTCTGGAAATGGGTGAACTTTTGGATAATTTGGGATTGTAACAGCCATTCTGGAGAAACTTTCTTTTGGATAAGTCCACCTTAAGGGGCACCCTTAAAAGAGAGGATTCCAAACCTCTCAGAGACAATGGAATGCATTCTTTGATTCCTATGCAGAAGCTTCTAAAAGAAAAAATGACTTCAAAAACAGCTATAAAAGGGTCCTCACAGCATGCAAATAAAAAAAATCTTTAGTAAAAGTCTTTGGCCTTCTGAGCAGGTAAACTTTACTTAGTCCATCTGCCAGAAACACAATTTAGATTCAACTATTCTTTTGGGTTTTGTACCTGAGACATGGCTAAAAATTTTAAAGATCTTTGTGTCTCTCTGTATGTATATACATATGTGTGTATGTATATATACATATATACATATGCATACATACATATATACATACATATATATATACACACATATATGTATGGTATTTTTCTACCTCTGGATGGTATTGCCAAAATTAAACATTTATATATATTAAGTATTCCTAAAATTCTCAGAAATATAGAAACTAACCCAAACGTCTTTCAAGTTCACATTGTCTGAGATCAGGCATGTCTTCAGAGTAATCAATACTGAATGAAATACAAGCATACAAGTTTTTCTATCTGGGTTTACTAATCAAATAATTGTTTACTAGTCAAATAATTCTGTTACAGAATTTGTCAACAAGAAAAATAACTTAAGATGATGGTTAACTCTTTAATGTCTAATCCAAACATAATTGTTAAAAACAAGTGTTTAAATAAATGTAAATAAGATAAAAGCTTACACTAAGCTAAACTAAATAATGGATATCCATTAAATATCTAAATCATTTCCAGATAGGATAGTCACTGAGACATTGACTGCTAAACATACAGGGAAACAAACAATATTTGGGTCCACCAATAGACATGTTTTGTGCCACATTGAAAAGTTTGCTGTAAAGAGAAATATGCTTCTAGAAATTATGAAATTTGTTTATGGGTTTGCTAATCTACTACAGGATGCTAATAGATGAGCTTATAATATCTGATAGCTCACAATTTCATGCTTCCTAGTTTTCACTGGAAAGCAAAGAGTTAAAAAAGTTGGAAGAAGAGCTGAGAATATAAGGTGAACCAAAGAGAAAATGTCAGAACACTTAGAGTGATAAACATAAATTAACTCTGTGCAAACTGTGTGCATTGACGCTGAGAGAGTGCAGGCAAAGCAGCAGGAGCCTCTGAAAGATGAGAAGCAATGGGATTCTCTTGAGAGCTTTTTCCTACTATGGAAGGATTCACTGAAACTTTTTATTTTTCAAACTATTGTCACAGACGATTGAGAAATTATGATTAACGTTTATTTAAACAGAACATGTACATGGTATCTACATTTATCAATATAGATAAATGGATAATACATATCTTCAACTTTATAATTCATAGATAAATTTATTAGAAATTTATTTATTATATATAAATAAAAGAAAATAATTTCATAAAATGCAAAATAGAAGGCACATATGGCATATATTAAGCATAGGAAATACATATCAGTTTATTAAACTTTTATTTCAGATACTTATATGGTTTTATATATATAGGCAAATGCTGGACCATGATATACACTAGATTTCTTGCTGTGGAATGATTCAACATGTTTGAAAACCATTGCTCTTATACTACAGTAAATTGAGCAACAGAAAGGTCTGTGCAGCCAGATGGAGAGGCCAATGCAAGAACCACCACCCTTGCTGTCCTGTAGGCACACAAGGATAACTCCTCAAGGCCAGGCTGTAATCATTCTCTGACAGGCTCATACTCTGTTGCCTGTTTTTTCAGATTTACAGCCAGGCAACAATCTTTGTTTAAAAGAACTTCCCCCAGTTCTTATAACTACTTACAATGCTGGGAATTCTGGTGACGGCTTCCCAGATATTTATAGCCCTGCCATCAGTTTAGACGCTGTTGTTCCATCTTTCAAATCTTTATTCTGCCTACTCAACTTACAGCAGCCGTCTTCAGCAACCATGTGGGGATCTTGTTCTATCCGCCTATTCTATCATGAACAGTGTGGCAGAGCAATGTCAGGATGAACCTATAGACCCAAGTGAATCTCGTTCTATAATATCCAAAAAGCATATGGCTTACTTTGTACTATGTGGAAGGAGTTTATATTCATTTAATGTAATGCATAGGCAATTATGCCACCCTCCAAGGTAAAATCTGTAATTATTCTGTAACAACTGCTTTGCTTCATTTCTTTTCTGGATACACTTTATAAGTTTTTGAAATTGAGAGAATGTCTGTAAATGAAAAGTAAGCAAGAAAAGTAGGCTATGTGTTTTCAGTGAAAGAAGATATGAAGAATGAAGAGGGAATTTTGTTGAAGGAAAAAGAAAGTAATTTTGTTCTAAAATAAAATGATTGCTCCAAAATAAAAAAAAAAAAAGGACAAAACAAGACAAAAAATTGTAGAAGACTGTGAAAAACGAATCTTTAAAAAGAAATTTTAATGTGTGGTCAAGCTGGCTAAGATTAAAGTGAATTTATTGAAAAATAATTTTAATATCAAAAGTACACTGGTGCAAAATTAAAATTCGGACATTAATTAAAAGTACAAAGAACAAAGTCCTTGGACAAAGTCTTCTCAGATTATTGATCTGCTCTTAATAAGAAATTATAAAGAGCGGGCCGGCCCGGTGGCACAAGCGATTAAGTGCGGGCGCTCCGCTGTGGCAGCCTGGGGTTCACAGGTTCGGATCCCGGGCGCGCATTGACGCACCGCTTGTCAAGCCATGCTGTGGCGGCGTCCCATATAACGTAGAGGAAGACGGCCATGGATGTTAGCTCAGGGCCAATCTTCTTCAAGAAAAAAGGGGAGGATTGGCATCAGATGTTAGCTCAGGGCTGCTCCTCCTCACAAAAAAAAAAAAAAAAAAGAAATTCTAAAGAAAGTTTCTTTATCTTTAATGTAATTTGCCTAGAAAACAAAGATTCTCTGTTTTGTCTTTATTAGGTCTTCAATTACTTAGAAAAGCTGCATTTTCTCAATATTAAAAGAACTGGGTTTTGGGTCCGGCCTGGTGGCGCAAGCGGTTAAGTGCACACGCTCCGCTGTGGGGCCCCGGGGTTCACCGGTTCGGATCCCGGGTGCGCACCGACACACTGCTTGGCAAGTCATGCTGCGGCGGCGTCCCATATAAAGTGGAGGAAGATGGGCACGGATGTTAGCCCAGGGCCAGTCTTCCTCAGCAAAAAAGAGGAGGATTGGCAGATGTTAGCATAGGGCTGATATCCTCACAAAAAAAAAAAAAAAAAAGAACTGGGTTTTGCTTAAAACTATGTAACCTTCTGCATTTTCCCTTAAAATCTTTTTGTTGCTTTGGTTAAATGGATAATTAAATATTGTTTCATAAAAATCTGTGAACCTTTTGGATTAAATGTTTTAAAATCTTTTGATATTTTTAACCAACTTCCCTGAATCAAATTCTAAATACTGTCTTTTTGACCTGAGAGATATTAACCTAATTAGGTTTATTTGATATGTTAAATTACATGGGAAGTATCAAATAAGAAGTAATACTAAGCCTTCTTTACATCATATCTGTGTAGGTACATATTGTTAGTGCTCCAGAAATGACACGAAATTCCTGGAAATCGGATGTGTCCTAATATAACATCATCAAACTCCAACTATTATCTTAAAATGTTGCATGTCCCCAAAATAACCAAATTCCTTTGTCAATTGCATTATAATGACTGCTCATCAGATCTTTAATAATGGGCATTTTAGAGTCTTTTGTCATTTATAGACAGTTTTTGCTTTACTCTGATGGGCTTTGGCAAAGAACTGTGGCTGCAAAAGTGCTTCATCTTCAAAGAGAGTGATAGAAAAGACTTTGACAAGTACTTTAGAGTACAGGTCTTTGATAACTTTGGGTTATCAAATCATAACACTGAACTGGGTGGGAATTTCTAAAATTCTAATGGGAAACTGATTGCTTTGATATTTTGTTTTCCAGATTTAAAGGACCCTCTTTTCTCCTCTCTTTTAAGCAATCTATAACTTACAGCAATTTGGTAAAGTGTATCTTTGCAGCGAAGGTTGAAGCGTTTATCTTTTTCTCCATACCTGATCCCTCTAGAATTCTGAAATTCTTATTAAATATTCTTAGTTTCATGACAATATACATATTTGCATAAGTTCAATAAGAATCTGTTCTCCTTATAACGGGATACTCAATGCACCTAGCCCCTACTTCCTTTGATCCACAGCTGATAAAAGGGGATATACGTCAATTTGGCAAAGGCCTAACCAAATCCATAGAGAATAATCACACTTTGGTAGAACAGTCTTTCCACAGTACACTCCCGGGAGACTAAAACACCAGACATCATAATCTGCAGCCCAGAACTTTCCTGTAGACACTGGAAAAGACACCTTTAGAAATTCTAGACTCCCTCCAACCTCACTGGAAGGAAACTTATCAGCTACTGTTAACCAGCCCTTGTGTCACTAGACTCCAAGGTAGACCCTTGGATTCATAAGTTACATCTAAAGAGACCACTAAACCCTGACTGGACCTGCACACCAACTGGTGACCTGAAAGTAAGATTTCCAGGAATTGAAGGAGATGACAGCTGAGTAGACAGCTTTCCCAAGATTCTGGACCAGTCCTGTACATTTTTTATACCTTTTCTCACTGAACAATTTGTTATTCCCTTCATACTTTTATCTTTTTTAAAAAATTAAGGTCATATTGGTTTATAGCATTATATAAATTTCAGATATACATCATTATATTTCTACTTCTGTATAGACTGCATCGTGTTCACCACCAAAAGTCTACTTGCCATCCGTCACCATACATATCTGCCCCTTTACCCCCATACTTTTCTCTTCATCATCCTATTGGGAGAACTCTTTTATCTATTCTTCTACATCATGAAAGCATATGACCTCCATTTGTAACTCGTATCTTTATACTTCTTCTTGTGGATCTCTTTACATGAAGTGAAGAATTTCAAGAATGGGTTAATGCTTGGCATCTTAACCTAGAAAGCATCCCACAGATCTTTGGAAGACTGAAAATGAAGGATTGTTGGATTGAAGCATTTGGGCTATTATTTGTCCTGATAGGTATTTCAATGCTTTCTTCTCTAATGCACACAGTGGAATTCTTAGGTGGTGGTAAAACCCTATGAAATCAGAAGAACTCACTGCTGTTATATTGGTTATTGCCTTATGGATCGAACCTCTTACATAGTCGACATATCAAACCACCTTTCTTAAAGTTCTTCTTACAATGGCTTTTGTTATTAGGGTGATTTTCACTCTCAGGTTGGCCTTTTATTTTTCTTCATAATCCTCATTATTAACTGTCATACCTTATCACACTCTTTTTGTTCCTACCTTGCAGAAACTTTCTGATTCTCAAAATCTCACTGATTGTTGGATCTGTGCTAGAACAAATGTGCCTCCACAGCCCTGAGGACTGGGCCATGACCCAAGAGATCACAGTTGCATGGCAACAGATAGTCAGACAAAATGTCTCTCTCCTGGGAATTTGAATTTGAGATCCAAAATCCCTAGTTGGCTATTCAGTCAATGAAGTCATATAACAGTGAGGTTTTGGTGACCTCATCATATGTGGTCACGTGCATGGAAAAGAAGAGCAAGCCAGTCTTCAGAGAAAGACAAAAATGAAGGAGACATGCACAGAGAAGAAGAGAGGAAAGTATGTAGTCTAAACGAGAGCGAGAGAGCTCCTGAGAGAGGCAAGGGCTTAGCCGTCTTTGCTTTTCAGGTCCTGGTTACAGTTCACTTAGAGTTGCCGAAACTTCTTGCCTCTCCTGTCTCCATTTTATTTTTACTTAAGTTAGTTTTGGAAGATATCTAAACCCAACAATCCTGGCTTTAACAATATTCTCTTGCTATTGTTTCTATAGTATGTCTGAGAATCAATTTCAGAGTTTAAAGGATTCTAAGATATCATAATTTTATAGATGAGGAAGCCTAGAGAGGTTAAAAATATTACACAGATGACTGAAGATCCTGACTAAACCTAGGATTCCTGATTTTACAAACACCAGTGTTTTGTAGAAAATTAAAACAAAGATTTGGGAATAAATAGTCATTTTCTCCTAATACCACCTCATTTTCCAATGAAACTCTTCTAACAAACTATTAAGTTTAAAAAAAATTAATTTTGAAGGAAAACCAACTTACCGAAAATAGTGAGATATCTACTCCCTGTACCCAGATCTATCAGACATTTTGACATATTTCCTTCCTATATCTCTTTTTGAAAGATATAAAATAGTCAAAATCCACTCAAAATTTTGTTTTAAAAGATAATTTTAGAGCACATAGTCTAGTATGTGTACTTTTATAGAGTACCCTCTACTAAACTCAGACCCTTTACTAAACTCAGATATGATTATACAGTCTAATTGTTTTCTGAGTTTCCTAAATAGAGATGTTTAAAATATATTACCAACATTCATATGACTTTTTTTTACTGAAAAAAAATTTATATTTACCTCAAACCTTAAAAAAAATGATACTGAATGCACTTAGCTGTACTTTACTAGCAACAAATTGAGGTATATCTTTACATTTTTATGTTTGTATAGTTTTGGAAAATAATCTTTAGTTTCAGCTTTCTTTCCTTTTCTCATCTTGAGCCTTTGCTGGAAGTGACGTATCATTCAAAGGTAGTAGCAATCAGTATTCTTTCCATTCTTGTTAAAATATCAGCATTGTTCTATATTATATGGAGATTAAGAATATCAAGGGAGAATATTTAAAATACTGTGGCAATGAATTTATATAGTAGTTATGTGACTATCAATATTCTTTCAAGGGATTTATATTGTAATTCAAGATTACTTGAGCATAAGCATAATAAACTCTTAAAATAGTAGCCAAATCTTCTTACGCAAGACTCTGAAAGATTCTTTCCAATTAAAAAAAAAGTAATACTAATCAACTATAATGCCCCTGGAGGAATTCTATAGGGAATACGTAGTATTATTCCCTCAAATAATGAAAAATTTAAAGCAATGTATTTACTCATTTTCTTCCTTATTCACCCTAGTATATATATTTGTCAGAATATAAAAATTATGAAGTGTTATCAATCTGATTGTTTTCTTCCTATTTGACTTATTTTAATTGTTTGCTTTTATCTATCAGCCACTTTTTATTTTGCTACGATTTGAGATAATTTCAAACTTAGAGCTGCAACATTAGCACAAAAACCTCCTATATACTACAGTACAGTTATAAAAATCAGAAATCTTAACATTGATATAATACTACTGTCTAATCCATACTCCACACTTAAATTTCTGTCCTAATAATGTTATTTGTAGCTACTTTTTATACCGCCCCCCTCCCCAGTCCAGAGTCCACTCCAGGATAACTCCTTATATTTAGTTGTCATATTTCTTTAGTTTTATTTAATGTGTAATTGTTCCTCAGAATTTCTTTGTACTTTACAACCTTGGGTTTTTGAAGAGAACTGGCTAGTAACTTCGTAAAATATTGCTCAATTTGGGTTACCTTAGCTTATTAACTCTTTCAAATTACTAGAAATTCCTGTATTGAATTATATTGCAATGTACTTTTGGAAGTTGAATTATTTTTTCTCTAGATGCAAGTTGATCTACCTTAGTCATTTAGGGAGGACATTTATTGCACAGGTTGAGCATTCTGGCTTTGGAGTCAGACAGATTTAGATTTTATTCTACCTTTCCTGCAATTAGTTGTACTCATCTTTCCGAGCTTCAATTTCCTAATCTGTAAAATAGGGAAAAAGTTGCATTTTAAAGGGGTTGCTGGAGGGATTAAATGAGATAACATATGCGAAGCATTTGGTAAAGTGCCTGGCATATAAGCAGAGCTCCATAAAAGACTGGACACATTATACATTTGCCAATGGAAAGTAACATGAAAAAACTGACAAGCTGGTTTAGTGGCATTAAATAATATTGCACCAATATTCAGGCAAAGAGGAAAGTGAGTTAAATTGCCTTTTTCATTTGAAGGCCTCTGAAGCATTCATGTTTCCAAGTTTCAGACATTAGGTTTTTTTAATGTGTCAGTTTTCAGTGTACAAGGCTTTATATTTAATTTTTCAAAGCAAAATATCTCAGTTTATTTTAATTTTTTTTGAAATAAAAATCATAGCTAAAGGAATTTCTTTCTGACAGTGTAGAATTTAAAACAAGAGTTTCCTAGTAATTTGGTCATTTGCAACTAATTTGTTTATATGCTATATATTACCTACATGCTTATTTCTTACATAACAGTACTTTCTCAAGGTAGATCAAGAAAGTCCATTTAGCAATCATGTAGCTGAATTGACAATAAGAGTAATAGCTTTGATTTGGGCTGTGGGAATATGGGTTCAATTGGAGAAGGATGCATGCGAAAGAGGCAAAAATACACATTTTTAGCTTATTGCTTGATGCAAGATTGATGTGAATTATCTTGACCTAAGCTGTGTCTTGTCTTTGGAACCATTCCTTCTGGTCATTTATTCTACTTTCTGGTGATCCTCTGTCCCAGGGGTCTTAAGCTTATAACAACATAACAGTTTTGTTATAGCTTTTCCTGCCCTGCCATATTCACATACACCTTTCCTTTCTTCTTGGGTGAAGAACTCAGATATTTTTAGGGAAAGTTACTGCATCAGTAAGGCATTTTGGATTCTTTGCTAGATGTCTTGATGAAAAAAAATTTATTTAAAACGTTCATAGATATTTACATTTTAAATAATATATGTGATAATTAAATAAATAATTGGCTATTTTCTAGGCTTTGTGTTTGAGAGAGAGTTTTTGACAAGTTTGGGCCAACTTGTGTTCTGCAATAGTGTTCTGTGGGCTCTATTGTCTCTAAGTTGATACCGCCCTTCATGCCTTCTTAACTTTCTCTAGTTTTGAAGATTTAAGTATTGTTAGTGTATTTAGCCACAGTACTCAGGTCAAGGCCAGAGGCAGGAAGATCGGAAGCATGAATCAACTCATCAAAGGATGGGCTGCCTGCCTGGAGAAAACACTGGAGTGTGATGTGGGACTTTTAGACAGGCAGAGGGCTCTGACACCCAGGCACTCTCTGGCTGGAATGTGCCTGTGGCAATTTTGCACTGGTTAATTTCAACTGAACAGAATTTTCATTTTAGTCAAAAATAGGGAGGCTTGAATTAAATATATCTAAGTTTGTTATGACCTCTGTGAATAGGAATAAAGAAGATAAAAAGCAAAAAACAAAAAAAAAATTTAAAAAGAAAATGATTTAAGACATCATCGTAAACATGAGTAGATAGGGTGACTGCATGCTTTTGTTTTATGAGCTTCTGGGCATTTGCTTTTCTCTTAAGTTACATTTTTGCTTTATATACACAGTGTTACTAATTTCTCATGTCTTGGCAACAGCTAGAAAGTCACATTTGAAAAATTATTTAAACAGCTTACCATTTTGATGTCATCTCCTTGTAATATTTAGAAATCAGTTTTTCTCCTGTAGGACACAATTACAATTTTCTAATATGAGTGTACCTTATTTCTTACATTTTAGGAGCTCTCTTTCTTTGGAATTGAGACTTGACATTCAGATACATTAACAATTAAGTGGCCAGGACATTTGAAAGAAATTGGAGGTTAGCGCAGAAGTGCCCTTCTACTGGGGAGGCATTCATGTATCAGAGACATTCTCTTGAATTTATGTAAAAGTTAGAAACACAGTATTGTTATTTAAATAATTTTCCCACATAATAATTCCGTTAAAAGTTGTAATTGCTTTAAATTTTACTACTGATTGTAGTCATTTGTGTGATTGTGTCTATGATTGATGCATTTTAATGTTGCAATTGTCTGGCAATTTTCCATGATTATATCCATGACTGGTATTCTTTATGGTGCAATTGCGTGGTAACAGTCTGATTATATTGCTATTAAGGTTTTTACATAACTTTCTCTCAGGACACATTTGAAGAATAGAGGCTTTATTTTCAAGAGTATAAGCTCCCGCGTAAAGCAAATCAGTTCACCTGGCTTGGTGAATTGTCTCTTCATCAAGTCAATAGGCTGAATGATTTTCAGAAGAAAACCACCACTTTCACTTTTCATATTATAATATTGAGAATGTTATTTAGAAATTTATATTACTAAAATTCGTAACTTCTTAATATGCAATCAGAAAAAGCTGTGATAACAAAGACTGAAAAGAAGTGACCAGAATATTTGGGAAAAATCTAGCAAAGAGCAGCATTAAGAAGGCCAAGAGAAGAAAGAGGAATTAATCAGATGGCACAGAGGGAGATCAGGTGAAGAAAGTACTTAGACACGTCTACTGAATCTGGCACTAGAGACAATAACCTTGACCTCATTGAGACCAGATTCTGTGGACTGTGGGGAAAGAAGCCAGGAGTAAATGTAATTAGGAATCAACGGGAGATAAAGAAAGTCACACAATGTGAGAAGACAATGTTTTTCTCGGGGACAAATGTGAAGAAAGGAAAAAGATAGGATAATATACATAGGAAAATAAAAAAAAATGCTGGGAGGTTTTCTTTTTAACACAGAAGAGATAATTATACACTGAAGGTAAAAAAATAAAAGAAAGAAAGATACTGAGGAAAAAGGTCTCTGAGGAGGTTCAAAGTTCTATTAAGTTCAAAGTAAACTGAACAGATAACTTGGCCCTTCTTTCAGTGAGATATGAAAGAAGGAGGGAAAGTGGTATATGAAGATCAGTTCATTTGTGGGTGGAGGTAGAGGTTGAGTGAATTTCTGCTACTTGGCTTTTGTCTTTGCTGTAACTTAAAAAGATACATTTTCTCTATCAAAGACGGGCATGGAGGTGCGCATGAGCATGGGGACAAAATGGAGAAATAGAGAAAAATGTCTAAGAGTTGGAGACTCTGCCACGTAGAAGGGCTGATGGAGTTGACAGACGAGAACAAATAGAAGGATTGTTGAGTGAACTTGAACAGAGAAAACTTATTTGGTACAGAGGTATGATTTTTCCCAGCAGTGCTTAATGGTCTGCATATAAAAGCAGGAGAGCAAATGTTTGGAGTGATTTCCTGATAGTGATGTACAGATCCAGTGTAGTGGGAGGACAAAAAAACAAAGCAGTTGTGGGTTGCGGGTGGAGAGTATTTGAAAGTGATGGACCACAGGTTCAACAAGGGACAAAAGTACAGTCACTAGGAGGCTGATGACACAGTATACGAAATGGCTCATGCTCTGGGGTCTTGATGAAATGCAATAATTTGTACAGTGAGAATATGAAAGTAAAAATGCTAAAGGGTAAATGTTTTTCAGTAAGAAAATAGGATTTTAGATGGAAAGATTTTGAAATACTGTTATTTGGCAGGATGACAAGAGAATTGATTTTAAGATCAACAGCATTGTTCATAATGATTTTAATTAGCTTATTTATTCTTTTGAAAATTAAAGTCAGAGCTATAACTGACTAATTCATCTTGTCGTTCTCAACACTGCCTCTCTTTTGAGGGAGATATTTCTTTGACCAACACATCTCTGGCAGCGATCTGCAGCCTCCGTTTAAAATCACTAATTTCCATCAACAAGTGAGGTTAGAACTGTGCTGTCTAGGATGGCAGCCACTAAGCACACGAAGCTGTTGAGCACTTAAATATGGGTAGAGCTATGGAGGAAGTGAATTCTAAATTTTATTTAATTTTAACTTAAAAACTGAAGCACCTAAAACATTTTTTCTTTCATAAATCTTTATTGCTTTAGTGGGACTACATTTCACCTTAACCACTGCATCAACATTATTGTGTTGTAGTGAATATGACAGGTATATCATTAATAATTTTTATATTGATTAAACGTGTAAATGATAATATTTTGGATACATTGGGTTAAATAAAAATATATTATTGAAACTAATTTCATCTGTTTCATTTCTACTGTTTAAAATTTGGCTACGAAAAGGTGAAAATCACATATGTGGCTTGTTATATTTCTATTGGCCAGGACCAGTTTAGAGTTTCTTTGATTGTAGCTGTCTTTTCGAAACTAAAAATAATAAAAATTTCTTTGTTAAAATTAAAAATATTTAGAGAGAGAATATGTTCGTACCTTTTCCTTTATGTACGGGAAAACCAACATTCTGAAAAGCAGAACCGACAAGATGGTGGAAGTAGAGCCGAAGAAGAAGCGGACCTTCTGCAAATGCACCTACCGCGGGGCGGCTCTCGCCCAGCCGGGGTCACATTCTAGGAGCAGCTGGAGCAGCGGGTGCAGCCGCAGCCACTAAACCCGCCCTGCCGTGGAGGCGGCTCTTCCGCTGACGCGCCTGCGCGAGCCCAGGAAGGAGGCGCTGCCGGGGAGAGGCCTGAGGTGCTGAAGATGCACCTGGAGACATGGTCGTCCTGCTGGAGATGGTGGGCGTCTACAATGGCAAGACCTTCAGCCAGGTAGAAACCTAGCGAGAGATGACTGGCCACTACCTAGGTGCGTTCTCATCACCTACAGGCCCGGGAACCATGGCCAGCCAGGCACCGGGGCCACCCACACCTCCCACTTCATCTCACTCAGGTGGCCTGCTTGGCCAATAAAGGCACAGAGTTCCTTCCTTCCTTCCTTCCTTCCTTCCTCCCTCCCTCCCTCCTTCCCTCCCTCCTTCCCTCCCCTCCCCTCCCCTCCCCTTCCCTTCCTTCCTTTCTTCTTTCATGGTTTTTACAAATATTTTGTTTATTTTAATGAAGGTGGTACAGACAATGTCTATTTAAAACCCATATCCCAGGCCAAAAAGTGCAAGGAAAATAAACAAGAGCCATGTTCTGTTCTGTACACTTCTGTATCAATAACTTTATTAACTGGTAATGAAAATTAGAACTTTTCTGGGATCTTCTGACAAGATTTTTCTTCAATCTTTAAAATGCCTTCTCTTCAGTGAAGCTAGCTTTGGAGTTAGTCATTACTCTGGCCGTATCTGTTATCTCGACCCCAACCTGATATTCCTCTTTTTTGGTCCAGACCTTCAGGTTTTAAAATTTGAGAATATTCTGCCATCTCCTTGTTTTTCTTGCCAAGTTTTACTAATGTATTTGGGAGACAAACTTCATTGCTTAGAATTATTATATATTAGTAGGAAAATGAAAATTAAGGCCATAGTGAGAAGCCAAATTTCCAATGTGTAGGGAAACCAATTGAGTCGGGCCTCGACATTCTGCAGGTTGCTTTCTCATTTTACCCCATATGCCCCATAGGACATTTGCTCATTCTTGGTGGGAGAGGAGAGACAAAGCAGGTTGAGAAGCTCCTAAAAGGCAGGGGAGTCAGGAGAGCTTTAAACAATTTTTCAGATCTGGAGAGACAAAAATTAGAATTTGGTTCTGCCAAAGCACCTGGATTTGAGGAACATCAAGATCCCAGAAAGAAGGGAGGCATGAGAAGTGAATCAAATATTCCAGTTTTTCCCTTGAGACATTGACTGTTTCCAAGCTTCTCAGTACAAGTGCTAAAATTCAGACGCCTCAGTCTCCTTGAACTCCCGTCTTTGCATCCACATTTCTCCGTCCCTGCTCTGGGCTTGGAGAGCAAATGCCGTCAGTAAAAGGGAGAGGTTTTAGTGTTTTCTTCTTTTGTTTTCTTCCTGAGGATCACAGCCCTGCATTGTGTGTTTTCCCAATATCTGAAAAGAGTTGTTTCATGCTTTCCAGTATTCTTGCTTTTTATGGTGAGACGGCAAGTCAAGGACCAAGGCAAGTTCTGTCATGGTTAGAAGTAGAAATAATTTGTTTTTAAAGTTTTCATAATTAAAATAATTTCTTACATGATGATAGTAGAGCATCTTTAAAAGATTCTTGTGATTTCTTTAGATTATTTTATTTATTACCATAATCTTGGGTTACTTATAGTTATTGAAATTTGAGCTCCTAAACTTGAGATGATTTGTAAATCAACATAATATAAGTAGGCAAATTCAGATTAATTTAAGCATAAGGACAGCTTATCAATGAATATAAACCAATATTGTGAATAGAAGCATTTCAGAAAGATTTTTTTAGCATGTGGATCAGTTGCCCATCCTTATTTGCCATATTTTAATTTAAATATTGATTCAATATTTAATGGTTTAGTTTATTGCCATATTTTAATATAAGTATGTACATGTACATTTCTACATGCACATAACTCAGAACACAAAGTGCATGTGGTTCAAAAAAGGGTTACCTGGTGGTATTTGTACCACTCTTCCAGCCCCTAGCAGCATGATACCCAAAGAACAGGAATAATGTGTGTGAGGTGTGGGAACCAGTTTAGAATTACTGAAACTGTAAATTTAAGGTTCTTCACCAATTAAGCAAAGGTGGAGGAATTTGCCAGATATAAGAGAGTATAATGGAAATGGAGGAAACAAGAAATGGCAGGTATATTATTTTGTGAACTTTAAAATAAAATGGCCAGTTATCTTACCAGCAAAATGAGTTTATTCGAGAGTAGACAGAGGAATTGCAATTTGTTAAATGCAAGCTATGGCGGACCACAGGCAAATCCAGAGAATAAGGGAGGGGAGCTTGCTTTTATAGAGAAGAAGAGGGGGTTGGGAGGGGCTGTTTTGAACAAAAATTCATTGGAGGAAAGTAAGAGTTTGGGGCGGAGATGGCTTCTCGTTGGCTGAGCTGTGAAGCTTCTCATTGGCTGGGCTGTTGCTGGGCAAGGAGAAAATCTTTCTTCCTCCTGCTGGAGTAGTAGTTGCACTTCCTGTCCAAATTGTAAAGTAAGCTTCAGGGAAGTTGTGTCCTGTAGACCTCCCCTAAGGGGCTTCCTGACTCCGTTTTAAGTGAGGTTTTCCTTTATTAATTTTCACAATTTCTACAGTGAAGCTCCTACCTCAGAGCCCTTCTGCATGTGTTATCCTGTTTGCCCCACACCTGTTCTCAGCAGTAGAGCACATGTTGCAGATGAAGAAAAGGAGGCTCAGAGAGACACCAGTGATTGTCCCAAGTTATAGGTTATGTCAGATACATTGTTCTGAAACTAAATTCAAAAATACATCTGAAAATGATGCAGGTGTCAATAAGTATTCCTACCCATATCCAAATCCAAAACTATGTTTTCATCTACGTCCAGATTGTAAAGATGGTGGGTTACCAAAACAATTACACCAGTTCTTCATCCTCAGTGCCAATATTCTGTTAATTCCTGGAGCTGATAAATGTGATATTGGGAACTGTTAATTCAGTCAAAGAGTTTACAACTTTGCAAGAATGAATAAAAATAATGATGACTAACCTTAAGGGGCAATTGTGACTTATTAATTACTAACTTTTAATCTATTTTCCTATGAAGCAAATTTCAGAAAGCATTATGTATACTAAAGGAAGTGATTATTTCCTAAAGTCTTCTTAAGAATTAGCTAAAATGGGATAAAATATTCTGAAATTCAATAAGAATTCAGTGAAAATTGCTGTGAAATCTATTGCTACCATGTTATTTTGCAAAGACAATGGTGTCTAATTTAGATTTCTTTGATTTATTGAAAGAATTGTAAGGTAACAAAGATGGTTAAATTAACAGCTCTGCACTTTTGGTGGTTAAAACTAAAAGCAGCATTAATAGTGTAACTGGCCTTTTAATTTAAGATTCACAGCATTAGCAAAAAAGTGCAACGTATAATTACACTTTTCCTAGCATGTTTACATTCTTTTTCTCATTGTCTTGCTTTAGAAAAGAAATCTGGGCACCAAATATTAAAATATTCAACTGTTATGCTAGCATTTTTTAAAACATCTAACTTAACAAAAATAATTGTTTTAACATCTGTTTCCTTTTCAATGAAATCTCAAGTCTCCTAGATCATCTGTAAAATATCACAAGCATAGAGATAATTCAAATTCACTACTGCTCATTTTGAATTTATGTGCTCTTTTAAATACATTACTATTTAGTAACCACACTTTAAAATCCCATCTTAATTTGAATATTAAGATGAGAAATATGTTTTTCCTCTTGAAATCTTTCCTATCCATTAAAACACATTTCAAGTCTCACCTCCTTTTTCAAGTGTTCTCTGTTTTTTTCTGTCCTACACTGATCTCTTGTTCTGAATTCCTACGTGATATTTCCTCTGTCCCACTTGCATAGTCTCATGTACTCTTCACCTTTGTATGGGGATAAGCCAACTACACTTTAACATCCTTAAGGATGAGGGCCAGCCCCGGTGGCCTGTTGGTTAAGTTTGACGTGCTCTGCCGATTTACTCACAGTTGGCTTTGCATAACAAAAGAATCTCCTGGTACCTGCGTTATTGGTAAAAATTATATGGTTTTCAAAGTACATACCAAGGGATCAAATGTAATAATCAGAGCCAGTTAGCCTTATCTCACAGCCAAACCTGTCTAAGAGAATTTACTTATAATTTCTAAGAGAATTTACTTGGGAAAGTTGTAAGTTTATAAGCTGTGTGGTGGTTGGTTTTTGGTGTTATCATAATTGAGGCATTCTTGCAGGCCTTGCATGGATCCCTTTATTTCTACTCCTGGCTGTTGCACTATTGTCAATTACATGTCTCAAATTTTTAATCTGAGATATTTTTCAGTATGAGGACTGAGAGGCAATTTTATTATAGCACTTTCTTTGTCAAAGATGATTATAACAACCAAAAGGTGTCAATGGGGGAATTTATCATAGACCAAACATGCCCAAAAGAATCAAAAGGAGATGGAAATTTTGTGCAAAAATTTTGAGAGGAAAGAGATATAGCACCTTATTTTTCTTTAGGTGTTTAAAAAAATTGAATTAACAAGAAAGTCTAGATATAGAAATATGTGAGAATCTACAAATTACCAATAATATTTCAAAATAACTACCCTTCTTAGCTTTGACTATCTTTCATAACTCTTCTAAGAAAATAATTTGGAGGAAATATCTTTGCATCCCAAAATGTTTTTTTTATATTCAGCTAAATATATTTGGTTAAATTTTGCAGATACTGTTTTGATACATTTATTGTGTACACAAAGATCAAGGCAATATTTTATTTATAAATTCCACACCCAAAGAGTCCCTCTGTGGGTTTTGTTTAGTCACTAGTTCCTTTTGAAAAGGAGCAGCAAAGTCATATTAATGAGTCCATCTGTTAATGGAGTTTAAAGTTTCCTTCATTCTCAGATGGCTGTCCTTTTCTAAAGATTGTCTTCTCCAGCTCAATAGCAAATACAGATCCCTTTCTTTGCTCCTTGCCAAGTAGTATTTTCAACTGGGATATCTTTCTATATTTCGTTTTTGTAAAATCTTGAAAATATTTGTCTTATGGAATTCCATCATTTTCCCTGAGAGCACAGTTCCTGCATTTGACGGATAACCTCTTGACTTGAGAAATGCTTTGTTTCTCCAGAGAATCTGAATTCATAAAACAATCAGAAAATTTTATTTAGATGAAAGTCCACAGCGATATAACCTCCTCCTTTTTGTGCAAACATGTATGGAGTTTGGTTGCCATGGTTACTTGTTACTAGCCCTGTGCTCTCTGTGGTTCTGTGTGAAGCTGGGCCAGAGATCAGCAAGCCTAGAGTGTCGTTATAGTGAGGCAGAAACTGAGAAGAATGCTTTAGTTGATGACCATGCAGCAGTTTAGAACACACAATTTTAAGGTCACAATTAAAAAAAAAATACTTTAGGGGCTTCCCTCCACAACGCTAACTGCTTATTCAGTAATGTCATAGGAACAAGAATGAGAAGAAAAGAAAGACTCAAAAGTATAACTATATTGATTTTCTATCTGTCTGTCTATCTATCTATTTATCTATCTATCTATCTATCTATCTATCTATCCATCCATCCATCTATCTATCCAATATGTATAACTAAAAGAACTTATTCATAAAGTAGAATTTTTAAATGTGTGGATTAGTTTAGTACAATACTTATAGTTTGTGTGTGTGTGTGTGTGCATGTGTATGTCTTAAAAGAAAATTCAAGTTCACAAATGTGTATTTTGACCTAAGGTGAACCCAACAAACACAAAGTTGAACCTCTTAGGAGAAAAGTTGTTCCCGGGATTCTATACTCAAGGATAGTTCTGATCCATTTTATTCATGGAAATTATTTAATTTATCCTGTGAAGCAATATTATAACATAGATTTGGAATGGTGTTCCAAAAGACCAAGCTATATCTTGAAAATTATGTTTTAGTTGTGTTTATGCTATCTGTGTAAAATTAAAATAGTGTTATATACCTTTATTTTAATTTGGCATCTGGATAGCAACTGTCATGTAGTTATTACCTCCAAAAACTTCAAGATTGTTACGCAGAAAAAAGACTGAGGGATCTGATGGTAGAATTCTTTGATAGGTAACTAAAATATGATACACTTCAAGAAATCCGGCAGCAGCCCCATCACCTGATGCACAGTAGAAGTGTATTCTGTTCTTTAACCATTATCTTCTAACTGTTCTTGGAGACACAGGATCAGTATCAAGCAGAAAACTGAATGCTATTCATCTTCTTTGAAGGTGTGGCTTCTTGAAAACAGCAGACTGCAATCCTTTTCCTCTTATGACTTCTAGGACCCCAAATCCCCCCAACTAAGCTATGATGGATAAGGGCAAAACTGGAGATGTCTTGAAAACTGTATTTCTATGTCTCATATTTATTCATGGAATTCTTTAATTTAGAGTTTTAAGATGTCAGGCAAGGAAATAGGTTATTCCACTTACATCCAATAGAATAACACTAGATTAAGTGTCCTAACCTGGGGTCCAAATTCAGGGGCTCCATGAAATTGGATGGGAAAAAAGAAATCTTTATTTTCATTCGTCTGTAACTGAAATGCAGCATTCCTTTTAAGTACGAATGTAGGCAATAAACCACAGTTATACTAGCAGGACTCGTGACTTTCTCCCCAAGAGAGATCATTAATAGTTTGATAACATATTTAAGTAACTTTAGGTGTCTCAAAATATCTTTTATGCTCATTGATACTTTGGATTTATGGTAGTTATGAGACTTTTCACTAGATCTTGATATTAATGATTAATAAAGAAGCACATATATATTGGTATATAATGTATATTTTTATTTTAAAGTAGATTGCTATCTGTGTTTCAGCATAATTTATTTTCTTGAAATTCTGTATGCCTTTTTAAGGTTTCTCTATGGTTCAGTGTTCTGGCAAATCTTTCCATGGCACAAAAACATAAAGAAGCCCTGCTTTAAGCAGAACATTTGCTGGAAATTGTGTAATAGACTGGGACTTGTGTATATCAACCTGCTCTCCAGCCCTGACTCCACAATGAGGATTTAGCTAGCACCCAAACAGTAAGCTGTGCCAAAGCAACCCAACACCAAATCCCTTGGTAAGCACCAACTCTGGATAACTCCTACAAAGTTTAATGATGAGAGGGGTAAAAGCACTGCAGATCAAAGGAGTGAAAATATCAAATGAAGACTCAGAAAAAGACCGTACCTCTGAAAATGAGCGATTATTACAGAAACCATAAAATTACTTCAGAAAACACTTTGACATCCTTGATATAGAAAACCATCAAGACTGAATGGGATAAGATTAAAACGGAGAAGGAAAACGTAAAGAAGTAATCAAGGAAACAAAATATGCAATGTCTGAATTAAATTTTCATCAGAAAAATTAACAAACAGGATTCTGGAAGAAGAGAATCAATTTAATGATATAGAAGATCGACTTTAGACACTTTGATTCATAGCAGGAAAAGAAAAATAAAAAGGAATGACAGACAATGAAATTATAGGTGTTTCAGCAGGAGAAAAAAACAAGATAATTAGATTAAATTATTGTTGAAGACATTAAATTATTGTTGGAGACATGTTTCTTCAGAAAAATAATTACCGACATATACCAAATGAAACAGCCTCCAGGAAAACTACCACTTCAGGTAAAACTTTTTAAAAAAGAAACCTCTATTTTAGAAAAAAGTCCACTAGGCACATGAGGAAAAAGAAAATCGACAACACAGAGGAAACAAAGAAAAAGGAAAACAGATTATCTGTAAAAGAAGTAGTCTAGCCTCCAAATTCTCTGTAACTCTAAATATGAGATGTTATGGGAGGATGTTTATGGAGACTTGAGATAATTTTTATCCAAATAAATTTCCTTAGAAATAGAACAAGTATTCAAATATACAAAAGATGCTCTTACAGATTACTTTGAAAAGTGTTTAAAAGTTTTCAGTATATATTTTAGTAATATTCCAACTAATTATAAAATAATTCCAAATTAATTGCTCATAATTGGAGAAGTCAGGTATAAAAATGTGACAACTAGTACAAATTAAGCCTAAATCATTGTTCAAGAGAATTTATGAGATGTAAAATTAATCGCAATAACCTTGGTGTAAATCATGTTACGTTAGTAAATGTTGTAATGTGGGAATGGGCAGGGGAGAATTAAGGGGTGTTAAACTGCTTATTATAAAAAAGAGGCACTTTATTTTGAGTCTAATGCTATTCAATGTTCCAAACTATCTCTAGACTTGTTATGAAGTTAAATTTATTAGAACTTTCTAATAAATTTAGAAATTTATTATTTCCCTCTAGTAAGGGAGACTACCACAAAGTCTTCTTACTGTCTCAAAAGGGGAAAACTAAAGTGGGGTTTTATAGACTTTGAACCTAGGATCAAATGATTTAAGGCAGGTCTTTCCAAGTGGGTATCTGATGGAGACAGGGCTGAATTCATGATGGATTAGTTTAAGTTTGGTGGACACAACAAAATGGGGGTCTTGAACTGAGTCTTGACTGATAACCAAAATGTTACCCAAGGGAGCAGATTATGTCTGATAAATTGATCATGAGAATTTCCTGAATGAAATAGTGAAGTTGTATAGTGGTTTCAGCCTTATCATTCATAGACCACGTTTATTTGGAACAAATGACTAAATCACGTTGACATAGGTGGTCTTCAGGTTTATCTAAGTTGTGTTAATACACATGGCCTCAATGATGTTTTTAAAACTTCTTAAAAGTAACCAGTAATAAAATTAACACCACCATAATGTGGAAGGTATAATTACAGCAGATAAATATGTATGTGTGCATGCATAACAAAACTATATCTGTCAAAACATTAAAAATTCTGTTAAAAATGTAAATGCTTAAACCATTGTATTGACAAGAAAAAAGTTTCAGCTTGAGTAAAGGTGATAAAATTTCAATATATGCTGTTTACATGAAATATACAAAAAACAAACATAAAAAACTAATGGGCAAATGTTGAAATGGCAAATGCAAAATAATAATTCAATAATCACTTAAGGCAAAGTTGTCATCAAAGTAAAAAGTCCTAGAAGGGAAAAAAGGTAAATTTTAAATAGAAAAAAAATACAGACCTTAATAATGAGATGACATGCTTTATGTAGTGAATAGTAGAGAACAGCAATATATAGAAAAATAACTTTAAGGAATCTGAGGAAAAATAATCAAGAAGATAATTTCAATACATTAAAAATTCCAGCCTTTACCAGAATAAGCAGACATAAATTTTAAGTATGTTTGCAGAATTATAAAGAATCTATTAAAAAGTTTAATTTTTGTGGAAACAGAGAAGATTGAGTGTCTATTTGACAAGATCTCAAGCAAATCCTATAAATACAAAGGTTGTATTATATAAGACACATTTTCTGATTTGTGTGCAATATATTTATTTTTATTTTTCTCCCCAAAGCCCCAGCAGATAGTTGTCTGTCATAGTTGCACATCCTTCTAGTTGCTGTATGTGGGACGCGGCCTCAGCATGGCGGGAGAAGCGGTGCGTCTGTGCGCGCCCGGGATCCGAACCCCAGCCGCCAGCAGCGGAGCGCGCGCACTTAACCGCTAAGCCACGGGGCCGGCCCTTTGTGTGCAATATAGATGGACGTTATTGTCAAAGGTTTAAACATTATCAATAACAACATCAACAAACTACAACCATTTTTAAATTTAAGACAATACAAAACTTTACCAAACAATTTTTGAGTCAAAGTAGAAATTAAAACCATTAGTAAACAATTAAATATGATGAGAACACTACTCACTAACACTTACATGATGCAGTCAAGACTATACTTAGAAGAAAAGCAATAACACTAAAAGCTTTTGTTGGAAAATAAGAAAGAAAGTAAATTAGCTAATCAATAGTTCAAGAAATTAGACTAAATTAAAAATAAAACTAGGCAAAGCCAGAAAGAATAATTACAAAGAAAATTATGACTATAAATTATATAAATGGAAAATTAATTCTTGTAAATTTTTTTCCAATGAGTATTATATGTCAAATATTTGCCAACTACATATCATAGACCATATAGATGAATCCTCACAACTGCCCTATGGGGCAGTTCTTACATGGTTTTATAGAATATTATTATATTATTATTATACCATTTTATAGATGAGGAGTTAAAGCGTTATAGAAATTAAATTTCTTTTAATTGGAGCATTTAGTCCATTGATGTTTAAAGTAGCTATTGATAAGTATGTACTTACTGCCATTTTTTAACTTTTTTTTTTTTTCTCAGTGTTTTAGTAGTCCTTCTCTGTTCCTTTCTTCTTCTATACAGAGGGGAAGCAGGGAGGGAGGAGGGTGAAAGGGATAATTTGGTACATGTGTGTGGTGATGGGTTGTAATTAGTATTTTGGTGGTGAACATGATGTAATCTATGCAGAAATAGAAGTAAAATGATGTACACCTGAAATTTTTACAATGTTATAAACCAATGTTACTGCAATAAACAAAAAATTAAATAAATAAATAAATAAAGTATAAAGCTATTAAAAAAAATTTCTTTTGTAAGCATCCATAGTTCACAGGTGGTGAGGTTGTAATTTGATCATTGTTCTTTCTGATTCCAAGGTTCATTTCTTAACCAGTGTGTTAGTTTTCTATTGCTGCTGTAGCAAATTGCCACAAACCCGGTGACATCAACAACACAAATTTACTGTCTTATTGCTTGGGAGGTCAGAAGTCCAAAATGAGTCTCATTGGGCTAAAATCAAAGTGTTGGCAGAGCTGTGTTTCTTCGGGAAGCTTTAGGGCACAATTCATTTTCTTCCTTTTTTCAGCTTCTAGAGGCTACCACATTCCTTGGCACATGGCCCCTTCCAGCTCCAAAGCCAGCAATGGTCTGCTGAGTCTTTCGAACATAGCCTTACCTGGATGCTGTTCTGCCTCCCTGCTCCTCTCATAAGGATCCTTCTGATTACGTTCGGCCCATCCAGATAATTCAGTATAATTTCCATATTTTAAAGTCAATGAATTCTATCTGGAGCTTTAATTTCCTCTTGTCAGATTACATACTGTATTCACAGGTTCTGGAGATTAGGATATGGACATCTTTGAAGGGCCTGCCACAATAAGCATGCTTGAAATGTTAATCTTCCACGTACTGCCTCTTTGAATATAAAACAGGCAATTTTGATGAGGAAAAAATGTGTAGAAATTAGAAATGAAAATATCTAAATAAAGTAATTAAAAGTGAGTTTGTGTTGTATGGATAGGTTCTTAGTAGAAGACACTCTAGCTGTTTAAGTAGAAAGGAATCTGGTAAGGGGTATATCTTGCCCACAGAACCTTTAGGAGGCTGCAACAATACAACCAAACACAGAATTAGCCCAAAGATGCTGCTTTATCTTTCTGGAGTAGAAGCTGCCTACAGGTACTGCTGTCTCCAGATCGTTCTATTTTGCTTCTTTTTACTCTAGTATATCAGTCTGCTTGGGCGGTCCTAATAAAATACCACAGACTGCATGGATAAAACAACAGAAATTGATTTCTCACAGTTTTGGGGGGCTGGGGAAGTCCAAGATCGGGATGTAAGCATGTTCAGTTTCTGGTGAAGATCTCTTCCTTGCTTGCAGAGATGGATGCTTTCTCCCTGTGTGTTCAAATGGCCTCCTCTTTTTTGTGCTGGGAGGGGGCTAGGGAGCACTCTGATGTCTCTTCTTATAAGGACACTAATCCTATCAGATTGGGGTCTCACCATTATAACCTCATTTAACCCTGATTATTTCCTTAGAGGCTTTGTCTCCAAATACAACCACACCAGGGGGTTAGAGCACAATTTGGGTGGGGAGAGGACGCAAAGATTCAATCTGCAGCATCTAGTAAGATGGAGTTTCCATGCCTAGCCTGGATTATCATGCAACTAACTTCTAAACACAAGAATCCTGTCGGTACCTTGACTGGCAGAGCTGAAATCTAGCATCGGCACTATACTGAGACAGATATGAAGAAAGGGAGAGGTTGTATTTATTTGTTTGTTTTTTGGAAGGTGAGATTCGCTTGTGGAGAACTATCAAACTGTGGGACGGATGTTCAAAATATTTTTGGGCAGCCCCAGAAAAAGTGTATAAAAGTAGATAGAGAAGAAATATTAAAATAAGTATATTCTGTAAAAATCTTATTAATTAATTTCAAGGGTCTTTCTGTGAAATAGATGAATCATCAGGAAATTATCAAAGTTGACTAAAGTTACTATAGAAAACCTGAGAAGTATGAAGTAAGTGAGAATGTTGCCCTATCCCCTAAAAGAGTGGATCTGGGTTATTTTATAAGATACTTTTTTCAAATCCTCAAGGAACAGATAATTTTCAGCCTATTTCAATGTTTCTAGAACAGCGAAAAAGAAGAAAAGCTACCCTGTAATGCTGATAACCCAACCTAACAAAGAGCATAGAAAGAAATTATCAATCTCAATAATGAATATAGATGCAAAAATGGCAAGTAAATTACCAGCAAATGATATCCAGCTGTATTTAAAGAACTTAATCCATCATGGCCAGTGGGGTTTATTTCATGAATGCAAGAATGGATCATTACCAGGAAATCTATTAATCAGATCCTTCATATCTAAATCAAAATCAAATCAAAATCAAATCAGATCTAAATCAAAATATATTTAACTATCCCTATGTGAAATTTGCTTGAATATAATTATCATTTCTAGCTCAAAATAAAAGACTAGAATTTTTGCCTTGACCCAACAAAACTGTATACAATATATATCTCAGATTCAAAATCTGCATCATGATTCATGTTAATCTTAATTTGTTTAATTGGCTAGTTCATTTAGCACAAATTAAAAGCTACAGATATTCTAAAACAGAGACAACATTTTCATTATTTACAGACAAATTATCTGTGTATTTTGGGGCAACAGAATCATCAGAAAAACTAAAAGAAGACATGTAGCGTGTATAGTGATGGCTGTGTCTTTGAGGTCTGACATCCAGCTGGGCCGTTTGCTCCTTGGGCAATTGTTTAGCATTGGACAATAGTTCAACTTCACTGTCTTATTTTATATAGGTTAAAATAGAGGTGCTACTTGTGCCTGCCCCCTATTTTGAAAGAGTAAAATGGGATTACAGACCTCAAACATTTAGCATGAGGCTGGCACAGTGTGAGTGCTGGTGATGTTGTTCATTATTATTATTGTTGTTGTTAGGATACATAGAATAACAGTTAAATATAAAGTAAATATAAAAGAATCAGTAGATTCCTTATATACCAGTTAACGTCCCATTTGAAATTTTTTAAAAAACCAAAAACATCAAATTTGACTTCTTTTGTTTTATTTATGAAAACATAAAAATACAATCACATCATCGGAAAAGCAATCCCATAAATTCTATCTTAACACATGTAGGAAAATGAAATAAGAGAAAACAGAATAGTAGCAAAAAAGACACTTTGACTTGAAAGACTTACTTTACTAAAATGATGACTTATTTTTTTGCCCACGAACTTTGAATTAATGTCTACAAATTTGTGGAGAGTTGGGGTGACTAATTGACTTTGGATGGTTGTGCTAAGTGCATTTGTACTGGGTCATCACTAACAACTGCTGAAGAATTAAGGAATTACCTACAATCTCTGGGACCTCCTAATTCATTCCATTGATCCTCTGAGGCTAGGAGAATGTGAATACCTCTTTCAAATACAAATCAATTTCCTGTTGTGATTTCATACAAGTAAACAATATAAAAGCATATCAGAAAGAAGTCCAGTACAAATCTTTCTACCATTTTCTCTGTCATTTTCCTTTAATATCATATATATGTTACTTCATGGATATGTTGTTAGTATCTGAAATTGATTTTATTCTTCTTGATTCAATAGTCCCAAAATGAATAAAAATGACCTCTAATTCATTCATCTATTCAGTCATTGATTTACATAACAAATATCTACAGAGTACCTACTCTTATGTCAGGCACTGTAGATGATTGGAATACATTAGCGAACAGAAATGACGTTCTGTGGCTTATATTCTAGTGGCAATTTCCTTCTATTGCAGTTGTATGATTTCTGGGACTTACATGGATTAGAAAAATAAATTATCTGACAATCTCACATCAAAAGATTTGATTTCTCACATCAAAAGAAATCAATATTACTTTGCCAGTAGAAGTCACATTTGGATATTTTAAATATCTTTCTCATAATTCTAATCACATAGAACTGTCCCTATACAACAGAGAATAATTTTAAAAAGTGCAAAACCTATGTCAAATTAAACTTAGTAGATTCAACCATAAATCTGTATCTCCAAGACTTTTTAATATACTAATTATAGTATATTATAATTCTTTAATTTTCATATACTAATTATAGTATAATCATTTAATTTTCTCTGTTATAACAAAATGAATATTCAATTCAACAAATATTTTGAATGACTATGATTGTGTTACATCTTATTTAGCAAAGAGATTTATCTAAAAACACTTTTCTCAAGGACCTTACAGTTGACTGGATAAGATTGTCCAAAAATAATGACCTTTAACATAAATGGGGAATATAGGGGAAAGAAAAAATCAATGAAAAACAGAAGAAAATAAATAAGGGCTAAGGGCATTGCCATGAAGCTCAACGTTGATACAATGGGCAAATGCTAAAAGGTAGATAAAGAGTGAAGGGAAAAAGAAAGTACAGTTTGAGAGAACAGGATAATTAAAGTCATAGAAGTGCAGGAGTGAAAATATACTTGAACATTGAAAGGTGTTAAGAAGTTCGAAGTGGCTGCTATTTTCCAGGGTACGTGGAAACAGTGGTGCTAGATGAGTTTGCAAATGTGTAATTGTGAAAGCCTTAAACACTAGGGTAAGGAGTTTAAACTTTATCCTATAAGCAATAGAATATGGTAAAAGTTTTTGAGGACCAAGATCTAATTTGAACTTTACTTTAATGGTTGATATCATGGAATTAATTTGGGAGAAGGTAGAGAGTAAAGATATAAAGACCCAGTTAGTAAGCTATTACCATGATTCATTTGAGATGTGATATGGATCTGATTTGGGTACTGGAAGAAGGAATGGAAAGGAAGAAGAACTGACAGATTAGATGTGGATGACAGAAAGAACTTGACATGAGTTCGTTATTATCCAGAATAATTTGTGAGGGTGGAGATGCCATTAATCAAAAAAGAGAACATAGGTAAAAAAGGAATTTTTCGTGTAACGAAAACTCCTCCTTGCTTACTTTTAGCTTTGGTTGTGTTTAATTTGTCTTGTGGGAAGAGTTTATGTGGAAACGCAAGCTGACGATAGTATGTTCGAGTTAAGACAAATCTCACATTCAAAATTCTTCCTTATACATACCTTAATATTTTGAATATTAGTGACATTAGCTGTACATTTTATAATGATATTTATAATTACAAAATATTTCATATATTGGTAAGGAATTTAATATGTAAATACTTCCCTAGTCATTGGCTAGATTGTGTTTGAGTGCTCAAATTTCGGTAATTGTTAGAAGGGAGTTCAAGAAAGAGAAGAAAGACAGAGAAGGAGGATAATTAGCATTCAGTACTATCCAAAGAGAATGTTGGATTACTTTTTCTCCTTTCACTTAAAATAAGAATCAATAGAAACAAAATTTTGAAGGATCAGTAAATTAAGATCGTCATTAAGATCGAATTCGATTATGCCAGCGTACCGTGCACAAATAATCAGTGGTTTATGTTCTCCTAGGGAAGCGCCCATAGACTTGGTTTACTTCTCAAAGAAGCAGATTTTAGATTAATGTTTCCAACTTGAATTCATGCAAACCTAACGCACTGTAGTCAGATGTGGTAGGTCTGGCGTGGGACCCAGCATCGTGCTTTTCTAACAAGTTCCAGGAGATAGCGGAGCTGCTGGTCTGTGGAACACACTGAGCAGCAAGGCTCTAGATTGAAAATGTGAACTTTGGAAGAGAAGAGATGAATGCGATGATTTAAATTCCCCAGCGAATCTTTTAGCAATCCAGAGGAAAAAGAAAGCTGTGGAGCTTTTGCTATTAAATTACTGAACTCAGTTTTCTTAGCTGGTTTGATTTCATTCAGATCCTGAGCACTGGCCGTGTCGCTGGAAATGGCTGCTCACATCGCAGAATGTGAAGTCACAGGTCTTTTTCAGTCTCGGTTACCTGAAAATGGAATCTTGAGTTGTGACGAATTCTTAATCTTGGCTCAGCACAGGATAGCCTTGGGTGCCACAGACCCCTGGAAGCAGCACCTCCAGTTCTAATGTTGCTGTGAGATTTCAACAGCCCCTTCATTTTTCCCTCTTTTCTTTGAAGTTTCTTTGATCTCTCAGCTACCTGAAGAGAAAGGGCGAAGTTTCTAGCCTATCGGGAAAATGTCTCTCAACCAGCCCCACTACAAACACAAACAAAAAATAAACCTCAAATGCAGAGTCAATTTTTTTCCTTCTGGTTTTCTTTGCTGAATATTTGATAATGGATTCACAAATTTGTGAGGTAGCTGAAGATTAACTTCCATAACTTCCCAGCCTTCAAAAACCCCTCCTTTGTCCATTCCTAGGAATCCATGAACTTAATTTTTTCCCTCTACTTGTTAACAAGCCATTTATTTGATCTTCTATTCACATGAATGTATACACGATTGACGAAGTGTTATTTCTTCCTTGAAAAATTTACAATGTAGTTAATATAGACTAAGTTTTAACTGCTAAATTTCAGACAGAAAATCAGGAATGCTAAAGAATTAATTTGGGATAATCAGTTCCTTCTCTGTGGTTCTTAAATCATCTCTATTTCTTTTCGAATAGGTCAGTGGAAGACTATCAGCCAAGGCAGTGGCCAGAAGGAATTCACACACGTTGGACTTGGTTCATGATAACTTAGTGAGCACTCGACTAATAATCAGAGGGTGGGGGCCCCTTCTGTTAGTGCAGGACAAGGAAGTTTGGTAATGCAGGACAAGGAAATTTGGAGTCCTCAATACGCAGTGTCATTGCAATTATGGGTAACTGTGGGAAGTACAAGAACCAAAAACTTTTTAGGATTTTAGATATGCATCTAAGTCAATTGTGTTGCCTTGTTTCACTAATTTGGTAGTTTTTACAGTTGATGAAGACCTCTGAAATTTTGTTTAGGCAAAAAATTAAATAATTTGCACTGTGAGAACTGCCACCTAGCCCGTGAATGTCCCTGTTTGGTGCCCAGCATCTGCCTATCAATATGACATTTCTCTCTTCTCTACCCATCCTTACCTGTACGGTCCTTATTATCTTACACCCTACTGCACTGAACAGCAATATTTTATGGTATAAAGATCTCAGAAATTATTATTATAAGCATATATTAAGAATCTATTGTGCTTGGACTGAAGATGGGGACTTTTTTCATTCTCTGGCGTTTCTATTTTAGCTTCCTCTCTCTTATTCTAATCATGACTTAGTGTTTCTGAAAATCAGAATGGTAAATCCACTACACCTATTAAAACTGGTCCAAGAAAGTTTAGCTATATAGGAAATGCCACATGTACATTTTAGGGAAATAGAGCAGATTTCTCCAAAATGTCTCCCTTATCACAATTTCTTGGTTGTTTAAAAGACAATGCAATTGTTTAGCATCCAATAATTTTGAAGATGCGGGATTTTTTTCCTAACGTTTATGCGTATTAAAACATCTTGACTCATTATACTGAATGTTTTATGATTATTCTATCTCATGTCTTTCATATTTAAAATGCATGCTTTATTTTGTGTTTCAGTGGAATATTTATCTGTTTTGATTTCTTTGTACTTCAAGAAAACAATGATCATTACACACAAGTAGAATTTTTTACATTTTATTCTTTTTCTAAGTTTTGGTATTTTGTATTTTGCAAACCAGGAGCATTTTGTTCTTTATCCCTATATATGCTGTAAGTTTCTGGTAATTAGAATATAAAGTAAATATATGAAAGCAAAAAGAAGCAAATCTCTGCTAGAATTTTATTTCTCTAAACAAAGAGGTCAAAACCATTCCTATTTCTACACTGTGTGAGATTAGTGATTGATTCAATCCCATATCTTGTCTTTAAAAAAGGTATTTGGAGTCTCATGAAAGGGACAGAACATTTTGAAACTAATGTTAAAGTTAAAATATATCTGAAATTAGCCATGAAGTTACTTTTTAAACATTTAAATGTTTTCCAGTTATCCATATCTTGAGTAGTTGTGATTCTACAAGAGAAGTACATGGGCTTATGGTGCTGTAGAAACAGGTAAACTCACTTTATCCATTTATAGAATTTTGCAGAGAAATTTCTGTTCATCTTTTCCCACCAATCTCAATTTTATTGCCTCCTGTTTCCTCTCAATGGTTATCATCCCAAGTGAAAATCTGAATATTTTTTTCTATTTTCTCCATCTCTTGGTAATTCTAGTTGCCTTTTTTTGAATATTTTTTTTGCTTGACTACTGAGAGAAACAATAAAAATAAATACATCATTGTATATTATAGTATTTGTTAAGATAAAAAAAGAAGGGAATTTTAAAGGAGATCAACTGGGGATTGAATACAGATTTGGGGATATCACTGAGCAAGTGGTATTTAAGTGGTATTTTCTGAGACCAGCCAAATAGACAGGACTTAGCTGGATTGAGAGTGCAGAGGAATTACCTTCTAGGTAAAGGAAAAGCATGTGCAAAAATCCTGAGGCCAAAACATATTAGGTGGATCGAGAGACTCTGAGGCCAGACTATAACTTGAGGAGTTAAGAAATTGAAAAGGGACCAATGTTTTCACACTGTAGTGAGAAAGTGTGAGAGGGACATGAGATGATATTGGAACAATAATTATTGGAGGCTGTGACAAAGATTTTGGTCCTTTGAGCGTCTAGAAATCATTCACATAAAAATTGTATTTAATATATTTTTTAATTATTTTTTTATTGAGTAACATTGATTGATAACGTTATATAAATTTCAGGTGTGCATCATTATATTTTGACTTCTGGATGGACTACGTTGTGTTCATCACCAAAAATCTAGTTGCCATACATCACCATACCTATGTGGGTTTTTACCCCTTTCGCCCTCCCCCTCACCCCCTTCCCCTCTGGTAACCACCAACCTATTCTCTGTGTCTGTTTGTATGTTTGTTGTTGTTGTTTTCTCTTTCACATATGAGGGAACTCATATGGTATTTGGCTTTCTCCATATGACTTAATTTCACTTAGCATAATACCCTCAAGGTCCATCCATATTGTTGTAAATGGCAAGATTTTATCTTTTTTTTATGGCTAGTAGTTTTCAGTCGTATATATATACCACATTTTCTTTTCCGTTCATCTGTCAATGGGCACTTAGGTTGTTTCCAAGTCTTGGCTATTGTGAATAATGATGCAATGAACATATGGGTGCTTATATCATTTTGAATCAGTGTTTTCATGTTCTTTGGATAAATATCCAAAGGGGAATAGCTAGATCCCACTGGTATTTCCATTTTTAATTTTTTGAGGAATCTCCGTACTGTTTTCCGTAGAGGTTGCACCAGTTTGCACTCCCACCAACAGTGTATGAGGGTTCCCTTTTCTCCATATCCTCTCCAACACTTGTTATTTCTTGTCTTTTTAGTAATAGCCATTATGATGGGCGTGAGGTGATATCTTATTGTGATTTTGATTTGAATTTCTCTAATAATTAGAGATGTTGAACATCTTTTCACATACCTGTTGGCCATCTGTCTATCTTCTTTGGAAAAATATCTGTTCAGATCCTCTGTCCATTTTTTTAATTGAGTTTTTTGTTATTGTTGTTGTTGTTATTGTTGAGTTATATGAGTTCTTTATATATTTTGTAGATTAATCTCTTGTTGGATATATGATTTTCAAATATTTTCTCCCAGTTGTTGGGTTATCTTTCCATTTTGTTCCTGGTTTCCTTTGTGTAGCAGAAGCTCTCTAGTCTGATGTAGTCCCATTTGTTTATTTTTTCTTTTGTTTCCCTTGCCTGATGACACATGCTATTCAAAAAGATCCTGCTAAGACCCATGGCGAAGAGCGTACTGCGTGTGTTTCCTTATAGGAGTTTTATGGTTTCAGATCTTACATTCAAGCCTTTAAACCATTTTGAGTTAATTTTTGTGTATGGAGTAAGATAACGGTCTACTTTCATTCTTTTGCATGTGGCTGTCCAGTTTTCCCAACACCATTTATTGGAGAGACTTTCCTTTCTCCATTGTATGTTCTTAGCTCCCTTGTCAAAAATTAGCTGTCCATAGATGTGTGGGTTTATTTCCGGGATCTCCATTCTGTTCCATTGATCTGTGTGTCTGTTTCTGTACCAGTATCATGCTGTTTTGATTGCTATAGCTTTGTAGTATGCTTTGAAATCAAGGAGTGTGATGCCTCCAGCTTTGTTCTTTTTTCTCAGGATTGCTTTGGCTATTTGGGGTCTTTTGTTCCATATAATGCTTTGTATTGAATGAACATTCAGATTGAGGGAGTTTTTTTTCTTTCCTCAGGTTTCCACATAGAAATTTTTATCATTACTTTCATAAGTTCCATGATAGATTTTTAAAAGCACCCTTCTAGAAAGACTACTGAAAATCCTTGGGTTCTATATATTTATTTTTGGGTTCTATATATCTATATTTATTTTTATTTGTTCTTGTCATATATATTCTTAAAAAAATATATTTGTATAAGTAGAAAATATAACTTTCCTCTCATTTTTGGAACATTTTTAGCTTTATAACTTTTATAAACATTGCTCTCTCTAACATATGGGATATCTGCAAAATATTATGACTAATTGTCTGTTGAAACCAGAAAGTCATCTTCCGTTGACACATCGAAGATACCGAAAAGCTACTTCATTAGGAGAAAGTGTATCCTCAGTAATATTTATTTTATACTTACTCGTGCTCTGATGGACTGTTTTGTTCTCTTCCTGGCCACTTAGGCATTTCATTAATGAGACAATTCACTTCTTAGAGCTTTGAGTTTAGATATATTTTAATTATGCCATATGCTTCACTAAAAATGGAGCTATTATAGATATCATTAAATTCAAGCTTTTATCACAATCGTTTCAGTTGGAAGGCTTTGCATGAGAAAAAGATGCAGAGAAAGTATTGATACTGAGAATAAGATTATACCCATAAAATCCTTGTTGCATTAAACATTTTTAATTTTAACTGATTTAGGTATTGGTTTTCTGCCATTTTGCTTGGGAAGATCACTTAGATCAAAATAATTCTTTATCAGCAAGTTTAAAACACATTGACCACGTATTTATTCAATTTCAAATGATCTTCTTAGCCAATCAGTGAACTAGCCTGAAATAAAAGCTCTTTTCCTTAATCTCTAATACATTTCAATATGTAAGCATTTTAGGTGCTTTGTCCTTCAAATTGATATCATTTTAAATGAGTTTGTATACACTTAATGTACTTCCTTTCTTTTTATGAGTAATTTTGTTGCATTTTACCAATTTTTTATCTCCAGATTTCTTCTAGTTAATTCATCTCTTTACGATAATGAAGGACAAACTAATTGCTGACTTAGCTGAATTATCTAACCCGATATTATATCAGTTGATTCAGGTGATATAGAGGATACAACTTCTTGCTCTTTTGATAATAACTTTTTCATCTTGAAATGTTTAACACTGTTTTTTTCTCTTTTTTCTTGTCTCAAATTCATCCTTCCTTGTTGCTTCTTTCTGCTCAGCTAATTTATTTCATTTCCTTTGATCTAGAGATTTAAAAATTATAGCTAGTTTTATAAAGACTCAATATTGTAAAGATGTCCATTATTCTCTGGTGAATCTATAGATTCAATGCAATCTTAATTAACATTGAACCACGATGTTTTGTGTGTGAAAATTTCAAGCTGATTTTTAATTTTATGTGGATCAAGAATTCTTGGACCAGGTATAACCAAGAAAATCTTGAAAATAAGAACATATCAAAACGTTTAGTAAAGACACTTTCATGAAGACGGTATGAGATTCATCTAAATACAGCCTAACGGAACAAAGTGGAGAATCCAGAACCAGAATGACAAAGGTAGTACAGCAGGACATTGGTGCAAAAATGTTTTATGTGGTGGCAGCCACAAAAGCTAGGGCTCCAGGCATGTGTACAAGCTCCTTCCAGAGAGATGTTGGTGACCTGATTTTATCCTTGGAGTGAGCCGGAGGGAGAAGGCAGTGGAAGTACCAACACGTTAATTAGAAGCTGCAAGCTCAGGCAGCAGTTTGTAAAGTACACAGTCAAATCCCTTTCAGGGAAGGACTGAGAGATGGGTGTTTTTGCCTACTCCCTCTGTGCTGAGCCCTGGGCAGATGATTTAGGTGAGTGCTCATGTGAGCACTAGTTAAGAACTGCTTCTTTGTTTGCTACAGTCTTTTATAACTCATGAGTGCAAGCCCCATTGGCTATCAGTGCCAGGCAATCTAGGGGCCATCTCTTGGGTGTCAAATGCAAAACCTGGCACGTGAATAGCTAAAATCTAAAATATTGACATTGCATAGTTTTGGCAGGAGTGTAAAGCAAGTGGGAGTCTTGATTACTACTTGAAGGACTATAAATTGGTATAACCACTTTGTAAAACTATCTGACGGTATTTACTAAAGTTTAGCACCAACTTGCCTTATCATCCAGCAGTTCTACTCCTAGATATTTCCCAAAGAGAAATGAATGCTGCAAAATATGTATACAAGAAGGCACATAACAGCGTTATTCATAATGTCTCTCAACTAGAAACTATCCAAGTATTCATCAAGAGATGATTTTGGCGGGGCCTGCCCTGTGGCCGAGTGGTTCAAGTTCTGCATGCTCTGCTTAAGTGGTCCAGGTTCATGAGTTCATGGGTTTGGATCCCGGTCGTGGACCTGCTCCACTCATCAGCCATGCTGTGGTGGTGACCCACATCCAAAATAGAGGAGTATTGGCATGGATGTTAGCTCAGGGCAAAACTTCCTCGCCAAAAAAAATCAAAGAGTAGATTTTGGCAAATATATATCTGTGAAAACTATTGAGCTATTATTATAATTTACAATAACACAAAAGAATCTCACTAATTCATTGAAAATTCATCAATGATCTTAGCCTATGTGATTTTAGCACTTTTTTTGCATGCACAGTATACTGAGGAAATAATATATTTAAGCAAGCACTACACAAATAACTTTCATTTTAAAAAGAAAAAGTATTTTTTAATTTAAAATTAGAGGTAATAGGGAATGAAAAAATAGAGAAAAAGGAGGAGGAGGGAAATAGATTAGGAGTTGAAATATTTATAAGTATTTTTCCATTGATTATTTTCATTGTAAAGCAGTAAGTGTTGTGAGAAATAGGAAAGAATTAGATCTTGACTAAACTAAAAATTTGGTTGATAAGACTAAACAAAATGAGAAGAGAAGTAAATAAATGTCTAAACAAATCTTGATGGATACAAAGGGGAGGGAGAGTCTAAGTGTGGCCAGGAATCAGGAATGCTGGAGGAAATGGCATTTGGCATGGCTCTTGAAGGATGGGAAAGATACTGACAGATGGTATTATCCAGGAGGGTTTCTCAGAGGGGTTAACATATGGAAGTAGGAATGTATAGGGCAAATTTGGGAAACCAACAAATCAGGAATTTCTGGACTGCATCAATTTAGAAGGTAAATGTGGCAGAAAACGACGGGAAGGTGAGTTGGGTTCAGATGCTGGGTAGAGTTGAATTCCATTCTAAGTAATTTGAACCTTTTTCTATCAACATTGAGTTCCTGTGGAAGGATTTGAGTAGGAAGTTGATGTTTGATCTATGTTCTGAGAATGTAATTGGAGGAAATGTGAAGGGAGGATTTAGCTGGGGAAAAATTACATGACTTTAGGGGAATTTTCAGAGAACACAATCCCCGTATTTAATACATGATAAAAGAGGCTCATTATCAATTGATAGCACAGGAAATGATAGAACCCAGATTTCTGAATTTTTAACCCAAGTAATCTTTTCTCTAGAATTAGGAATAGGGGCAAGCTATTGAATTGTCTAGGTGAGAAGAGATGATGGTGTGAACTAGGGTAGTGGGAATAAGAATAAATTGACACAGGAGAGAGACTTTGGAAAGGTGTGACTGAGAGGATTTGGTAACTAATTATATGTGGGGAATGAAGGAGAATATTTTTGGATTCCAGCTTGAATGACTGGAAAGAGGAGGAAGTTTTTAACTGAGCCGGGAAAGAGGAGAACCAGCAGGTTTGCGAGGGAATCAAAGAAGATGTTTAATTTATTTCTGTGTATAAATCACTAACTTTACTTGGGAATCAGCAGTAAGTTCAGAAGTTCTATTGAAGATTCCTTTTCAAGGCTGAGATGATATGTCAAAATGATTAGTTCAGCTGTTTGAATGATTTACTCAAGTCAATTGCTAAAAATTAGATTGATTATTCGAGTAACCAGATAAATGCACTTTTTGATTTTCACTTAGTTGTTTTAGCATTCTGTAGACATCTTAGGAATTTTCCTTCATAAAAGTATGTCTGATATTTGTTTTTTTGAATTTTATTTTGGGCGTCATCTAAGTTAACTATGGCAAGAGGGAGAAAAAGATGCATCGTTCAACAGCAGCCGCATTTTTCCCCAAGCAGCTTTGAAATACAACATTGAAAGTTCTCTATCCATAATGATTTATTTATTCAAAAATAGTGATTGAGTTCTTCCTATGATGCAGACATTGTGACATGCCTAGGATTACAAAGGTGAGTGAAAACGGAGGCAGACCTTGCTCTCCTGGAGTTGACTGATTAATGTGGAAGCCAAGGATCTATCAATTCATCACCAAATGTAGTGGTTTAATCATAAATACTGATGAGTGCTCTGCAGGAAAGTCATACTGTGCTATGTGAGGGTGAGGCTGAGAAAGCTCTGTATCTCTGTCTACAATCAGTGTATTAAAAAGAATTAGCACAAATAGTGTTTGAGAATCTAATTCGAATATGTTTTTTCAAATAATATAAACAGTATCACTCTAAGAATCTAAACTAAATGCTGATCCAGATCAGTAAAGGTTGTCATTAAATCTTGTTCTAATATATTATAATTTACTAAAAGCTGAATGTATGGGTCATGACATACCAGGAAAATTAGGATAAGGTCTTTTTTCTATGAATGTACTTTTCATCTCAAGATATTTAACTCATTTGAATTTTTTTGTGAAGTGAAATCTGAGCCAATTTAATTAATTCTAAATGATACTTGAAAAATACTACTTTCTAAACTTTGCTAGAATCATCTGGTCTATTCGATTCGCACTTTATTTTTGTAGAATTTTATTATGGAAATTATCTCTGTTTAGTCTAACAGAGAATTTTAGACACAACATATAACCCTAACCCAAAACAAACACAATGGAATACTACTCAGCCATAAGAAACGATGAAATCCAGCCATTTGTGACAACATGGATGGACATTGAGGGTATAATGCAAAGTGAAATAAGTCAGAGGGAGAAGGTCAAATACCGTATGATTTCCTTCATTAAGTAGTAGATAATAACGACAATAAACAAACACACAGAGACAGAGATTGGATTGGTGGTTACCAGAGGGGAAGGGGGGAGGGAGGAGGGCAAAAGGGATAATTCAGCACAAGTGTGTGGTGATGGGTTGTAATTAGTATTTGGGTGGTGAACATGATGTAATCTATGCAGAAATAGAAGTATAAAGATGTACACCTGAAATTTATACAATGTTATAAACCAATGTTACTGCAATAAACAAAAAATTAAAAAAAAATTTTGTATTATATGCAGAATACCTTGGATTATTGGAAGACACATCTCTTGGTCTCCTCCTACTTCTGGGTTGATTCTTTATCTCCTGCGCTGGCTTCTTGGTCTCTAACCTCTACTTAAACCTGCTGTTCTCCAAATCCTGACTTCAGTTCCTTCTCTTGCTATCCGCCACCTTGAGTAACCTCATTTGTTCCAACAGTGTAATTATCATCAGTAATATAACTCTTATGTCTTCATTTGTAGAACATGGTGATTTGCTGATTGGGCATCTCCAGCTGCTTTTCCTCAGGTGTCTCATGATGAAGAGTTTGGTTCTGAAGTTAGATACCTAGGTTTGAATCCTTGCTTTACCACTTACCAATTGTGTGTCTTTTAAAGATATTACTTAACTTCTCTGTATTTTGGTTTCTTTATCTCTAAAATGATAGAATAATGGCATGTACATCATAGGGTTGTTTTGAGGCTTAAATAAGGTACTATTTAACAGTGCCTAAAACACTTATCTAATTGTTCCATGTGTTTATGAAAAGGAGTTGCATTCCCAAACTGCAGAGAGGGAGAAATAGCTGTTAGATCCACCTACTATTTGATTTATTAGATTCCTATGTATTCTTCCTTTCTCTATCTAAATAATTTTATGTCTGCTTATAGATACTATTATATAGATACTATTATAGATATATAATATAGAATATATATAATCTATATAAGTATATAGATAATATATTAGATAATAATACAGATAATAATCTGTATAAATAATATAGATACTATTATTTGTTTCACTGAAGATCAAGGCAGTACTACATTATGTATCGTTTTTACTTTTTGGTGAGGAAGATTGGCCCTGAGCTAACATCTGTGCCAATCTTCCCCAAATTTTGTATGTGGGATGCCACCACAGCATGGCGAGTGTTGCGTAGGTCCAAACACAACAAACCCGGGATCCAAACTGGCAAACCCCAGGCTGCAGAAGTGGAGCGCATGAACTTAACCACTATGCAACCAGGCCGGCCCCTATTTATCTTTTAACATGCCTCCCAGATATTTTAGGACAAGGTGGTAAAGTGAGTTAGTGCTTAAATGTAAATGTTAATGGAAGATAACATAATAAAAACAAATATAGAGTTATAGCTATGCTCAAATATAAGGCATGTATCTCCACGGAGCAGAATGTGCACCATGGTAAACAGAGCTGATTTTGTGGGCCTGCTGGCCTCTGGGTTAGTAGATGCGCAGTGGAAGCCGGAAGTTTAGCTCCTATCAGTAAAGTGCATTAGAAATGATTTTCAAATAAAATATTTCATTGGTTGAAAATAGAGATTAAGATGTGACACCTGCTCACAAGATGTGGCCGGAGAAAACTGCCTCCAAGTTTGTAAATTGATTTCCGAGAGCCCAGTCAAAGTACCTTGACTGACTCTGCCATGTCCCTTAACACACTGGGAGTAGACCCATATTTTTGACAGATAGGGCCAGCTACAGGCATCTTTAAAAGAGCCAAAGTGGGGTGATGCACAGGGAGAAAGAGAGTGGGGAAGAGGGAGAGGAAGAGCATGTGCAGTATTAGTAATAACAACAGAAATCTTCCACTAAATGTGAACCTGAGAATAAAATTTTAAAGTGCATTTAATATCATGCTAAGAAGACAAAACAAGGGGCCTGCCCAGTGGTGTAGTGGGTAAGTTTATGTGCTCCCCTTCAGCGGGTTGGGGTTCACTGATTTGGATCCGGAGTGCGGACCTATGCACTGCTCCTCAAGCCATGGTGTGGCAGCGTCCCACATACAAAATAGAAGAAAATGGGCATGGGTGTTAGCTCAGGGTTAATATTCCTCAGCAAAAAGAGGAAGATTGGCAGCAGATGTTAGCTCAGGGCTGATCTTCCTCACAAAAAAAAAAAAAAGAAAAAATAATTTTTCCTGGATAAAAACAATTTTCTATAATATTTTGATAGAGACTTTAAGTATGTTGTGGCTGTTCAACAAATCGAATTAATACCTAGCTTCTATGAAAAGAGAATAAAAAATTATGCTCTCAAAAATTATATCCTAAACACTCCAACAGTATATGTCACATAGTAATCCCTCAATAAATAGTCCATGAATAAATTAATAAAAAAATAGACCAATATCACTAATGAACATAAGACTAAAGATATGAAATAAAATATTAGCAAATAAAACTTAGCAGTGCTTATAAAAAAGTATAAAATATTGGCAAACTGAATTTATCAGTGTATACGTTTAAAAAATCATATTATGATCAAATATGGTTTATCCCAGTAATCCAAGGAAGTTCAACACCACAAAATCTATTATCGCAGTGTATATTTAGTTGATAGTGTGATGTACCACTAGATACTCTTTTTGGACTTGAGGACTATTTTCCTATGGCTGGGAATGCTATTTCCTAGCAGATAGTCCTCAGCTACTGGTCATTTCCAAGAAATGAGTGGATGAAGAGAGTCACCTTGTCCGAGGTTAAGCTCCTTTTCCTAAAAATTTGCATTAAATGACTGGTCCATGAAGGAAGTTAAGGCCATGGCCCCCTCCCGCCAATTTAAGAAAAGTCTGACATACCATCCCACCTCAGCTGTGGAGCCTCTTGTAGTGTTGGCTGATGTTTCCCTTGAGATTTCATTACAGACTAACTTCTCGCTCTGCCCCATCCTGCCTCTTTCCCTTTCCTTCCATAGATGATGATCCCAAGGCTTGATTCCTGATCATCTTCCTACATGTTAATTTCCATCTCAGAATCTGCATCGTGGGAAACCCAACTAAAGATGGAATAATACTAGTACAGTCACGTGTGGCATAATGATGTTTCAGTCCATGATGGACCACATATACAATGGTAGTCCCATTATAATAGTACCATATGGTCTAGGTGTGTAGTAGGCTGTACCATCTAGGTTTGTGTGAGGACACTCTATGATGTTCACACAACGATGAAATTGCCTGAGGACACATTTCTCAGAATGCATCCCATTGTTAAGTGACTTGTGACTGTACATTAAAGAAAAATATACAGGAAAAACATTTGAATGATTTAACATTTACTGAAGATATATCTCTTAGGAAACTAGAAATTGAAGAGTATATCCATAAAGTGATAAAATATGTTAAACCAGAAGCAAATCCAAGAAAATCCCCAGAAAGAGCATTGGAACTAATAAGAAAGTGAAGCAAGTTTTCTTACATAAAAAATCAACATGCAAAGGCTCAAAAGCATCCCTACACAACAAGAAAAACTAATAGAGAATATAATAAAAAACACATTAATAATAGCAGTTAACAGTTTTTGAGTATGTACTGTTTGCCTGGTACTTTGATAAAAAGATTTACATGTTCCCAAGTAAGGTATGAATAAGCATCTAGGAATAAACTTAACAAAAAATGGCAATGTGTATATGGAGAAAATTATAGAAAGATATTTAAAGATATAAAAGAAAATCTGAATAAACGAAGGATATGCCATTTTAGGGATCATAAGATTCACAAAACTTTCAGAAGCTAATCTTGATATTTATACATAAGATCTAAGTGCCAAGAAGAGCCAAGACATTTTTGAAAAAGTTGGAGAAACTTTCCTTATCCTATATAAACTTACTATAAATCTAGGAGAATAAAGACAGAGTAGTATTAGGGTAGAGATAAATAAAAATAGAGCCATGTAACAAAATAGAGAGCTCCAAAACAGGCTGTGAGTATATGGAGCCCTGATCCATGACAGATGGAGCATGCACATCAGTGGAGAAAGAATACAGCAAATGGTTCTGGGACAATTGACTAACCTTATAGAAACAAATCAATTTAGATTTTAATTACACCAGGCACAAAGATCAATTCTAGCTAGGATAAAAAAACCTTAACGCAAAAAGCAAACCTTTAAAAACTTTCAGAAGAAAATATTGGTGTCATATTTATGATCTGGTGGTTGGCAAGGATAATTTCAAGATGACAAAAAAGCTCAATCCCTAAAGGAACCAACTGATGCATTGACTTCATTAAAATTTAAGTATTCTGAGTATCAAAAGATATCACACGACTTCATTTTTTATTATTGCTTAACTTGTTTTTAATACTTTATTACATATTTATGGATTTTCAAACATTATATATATGAACATTTCATAAATAACATCCTAACTTGGTTTTTCTTTTCATTTAATAATATATATATATTTTTAAGAGGATAAATGTAGCCTTACGTCATTCATTTTTTTTTTTTTTGTGAGGAAGATCAGCCCTGAGCTAACATCCATGCCAATCCTCCTCTTTTTGCTGAGGAAGACTGGCCCTGGGCTAACATCTGTGCTCATCTTCCTCTACTTTATATGGGACGCCGCCACAGCATGGCCTGACAAGTGGTGCATCAGTGCACACCTGGGATCGAACCTGGGCTGCCAGCAGCGGAGCGTGGGCACTTAACCACTACGGCTTAATGGTTAATGAACGGGGCCAGCCCCATTTCATTCATTTTTAATTTCCATAACATACTGAGTTGCAAGAATATTCCTCAACATACACATTGATAGAAATTTATATTGTTTACTATTTTTTCTTTTTATGAATAATGTGGCTATGAACACTGTTGCAATATGACCTTGCATGAGGTTTTCTCTAGAGAGAAAGTATGTAGAAAAGCTAAAGAAAGAAGGTAGACCATTATCTTACACCATACACAAAAATTAACTGAAAATGGATTAAAGACTTGAATGTAAGACCTGAAACAATAAAACTCCTAGAAGAAAATATAGGCAGTCCACTCTTTGATATTGGCCTTAGTGGTATTTTTTCAAATACCATGTCTACTCAGGCAAGGGAAACAAAAGAAAAAATAAACAAATCAGACTACATCAGACTAAAAAACTTTTGCAAGGCAAAGGAAACCATGAAAAAAATGAAAGACAACCCACCAACTGGGAGAAAATGTCTGCCAATCATATATCCAACAAAGGGTTAATTTCCAAAATATACAAAGAACTTACACAACTCAACAACAAAAAAACAGTCCAATCAAAAAATGGGCAAAGAATATGAACAGACATTTTTCCAAAGAAGATATATGGTTGGCCAACAGACACATGAACAGATGTTCAACATCACCGATTATTAAGGAAATGTAAATCAAAACTCCAATGAGATACTACCTCACACCTGTCAGAATGGCTATAATTACCAAGACAAGAAATAACAAGTGTTGGAGAGGATGTGGAGAAATGGGAACCCTCATACCCTGCTGGTGGGAATGCAAACTGGTGTAGCCGCTGTGGAAAACAGTATGGAGATTTATCAAAAAATTAAAAATAGAAATACTAGTGGAATCCTGCTATCTCACTTCTGGGTATTTATCCAAAGAACATGAAACAAACAATTCAAAGAGATCTGTGTGTACATCCCTATGTTCATTGCAGCATTATTCATAATAGCCAAGACATGGAAGCAACTCAAGTGCCCATCCATGAATGAGTGGATAAAGAAGATTTGCTATATATATATATATACACACACACACACACACACAAAGGAATACTACTCAGCCATAAAAAAGAGAAAATTGTGCCATTTGCAACAACACGGGTGGACCTTAAAGGTATCATGCTAAATGAAATAAGCTAGACAGGGCACGACACCATATGATTTCCCTCATGTGGAAGATAAACAAACACACAGATAAGGAGAACAGATCAGTGGTTACCAGAGGGAAAGAGGAGGGGAGGATGAAAGGAGTAAGGGGCACATGTACGGTGAGGGATACAAATTAGACTATTGGTGGTGAGCACGATGCAGTCTAGACAGAAACCGATACATAATAATGTACACCTGAAATTATACAGTGTTATAAGCCAATATGACCTCCATAAAATAATTAAGTAAAAAAACAAAATTAAAGGAAGGAGGCAGATAGGATGAGGGACAACACATGGAGTTTCATACAGAACAATGAAAGAAATTAAAAAAGTTGAAGCAAATATGGCATAAAGTTAAAATTTGTAAACGTTAGGTGGAGGGCACATAGCTCTTCCTCATATTATACTACATGATTTTTTATATATTTGAAACATTTCATATGAGAGAGAACTCCTTGTTTTCTTAGTGCTTTCTGCATTGAGTTCAACTTTATATGGTATTGATATCATGAACTCTTCTTTTTGTTTTTCTCTGATGTGTATTTGCGTAACCTGCTACTTGCAACATTTCCGAGTTATTTTCTTCAAGATGCAGTTTTAATTTAATTACTGCATAAAAAATAGATATTGTTTCTTGATTCAGTCTGACATCACTTTTTCCTTCTAATAAATAGGTAAGTTGATCTTACTCATATTTTTCAACTGCTTCATGGAGGTATAATTCATATACAATACAATTAACCCATTTAAATTCAGTCATTTAAAGTATACAATTCCATGTTTATTTGGTAATTCATTCACATAGTTATGCAATCGTTGCCAATTAATCAACCTAACTTGAGAACATTTTTGCCTTTCAAAACAGAAGCTTTATACCCCTCCAGTTAGTTTCCTTTTTTTTTTCCCCCCACCACAACCTTCTGCTGGGCAAACATTACTCTAATTTCTGTCTCGCTGGTATTGCCTATTTTGGACATTTCATATAAATGGAATCACACGGTATGTGCTTTTTTTGTGTCTGGCTTCTTTCACTTAGCGTGCCTTTGAGTTTCTTCCACATTGTAGTACATATCATCACTTCATTCCCTTTCATTCCCAGATAATATTCCATGCATTTGTTTATTCATTGATAAGTTGATAGACATTTTGATTGTTTCCACGTTTTATGCTACTTTGAAGGCTGCTATGAACGTTTATGTACAAGTTTCTGTATGGATGTATAATTTCATTTTTTTGTTTTGCTAGAAATGTAATTGCTAGGTTATAAGGTAACATTTTGTCAAACACGTATGCTTAACATTTTAAGGAAGGAAACTTCTTTCCTTAAAGGAAGGAAGGAAACCTTCCAAACTGTTTTACAAATCAGCTGCAGCATTTTCCATTCCCATCAGCAACATATGAGAGCTCCTGCACCTCCACATCCCCGTCAACACTTGTCGTTGTCTGGCGTTTAAATTATAGCCATTTATAGTGGGCATGAAGTAGTATTTCATTTTGGTTTGATTTGCATTTTCTGAGTGAATAATGGCGTTAAACATCTTTTCATGTGGTTATTGACCATTTGTGTATCTTCTTTTGAGAAATGTTTATGTAAATACTCTGCCCCTTTTTGAATTTATTTATTTTTTTTTGTGAGGAAGATCAGCCCTGAGGTAACATCCACGCCAATCCTCCTCTTTTTGCTGAGGAAGACTGGCCCTGGGCTAACATCCGTGTCCATCTTCCTCTACTTTATATGGGACGCCACCACAGCATGGCTTGATAAGCGGTGTGTAGGTCCACACCTGGGATCTAAACCTGCAAACCCGGGGCCACTAAATTGGAGCGAGTGAACTTAACCACTATGCCACCGGACAGGCCCCCTAGCCTCAATTTTTTTTTCTTTTTTTTTTTTGTGAGGAAGATCGGCCCTGAGCTAACATCTGCCAATCCTCCTCTTTTTGCTGAGGAAGACTGGCCCTGGGCTAACATCCATGCCTATCTTCCTCCACTTTATACGGGAAGCCGCCACAGCATGGCTTGACAAGTGGTGCGTCGGTGCATACCCGGGATCCGAACTGGCGAACCCTGGGCCACCGCAGCATAGCTGGCGCACTTAAGCGCTTGCGCCACTGGGATGGCCCCTAGCCTCAAATTTTTGATAAAGAAATATAAGCTTGCCCCAAAGTTATAGTCCTCTTTCGACCCCTCCCATAAGAAAGTAAAAAGGCAAAGCATAGCCTGTGAGAACATATTCACTATGTCTGTCTCTCTGTCTCACTCTGTTTCTATGCTTCTCTCTCTGTCTTTCTCTCTTTATCTGTAATTGCCTATCTGTCATCTATCTGTCTATCAATCTGTCTGTCTATCTATCTATCTATCTATCTATCTATCTATCTATCTGTCTATCTATCTATCTGATCTTTCCCCAGAAGAAACTGCTATCATGAATTTGACATTTCTCTTTCAAGTATGTATTTAAAATTGTTTTAATATTTGTCATTCATTCACTCATTAAGTATATAGTAAATGCCCAATATGCGCTAGGCATTATTCTAAATGCTAGGGATAAAGCAGTAAAAAATGTAGAAAAAATTCCTTCTTCCTCTATTGGAACTTATATTCTAGAAGAAAAGACAGTAAACATGATTTTAGGAATAATTAATGCTATGTGAAAACAGCAGTTAAGGTAATAAAAGGTATTAGGTATGTATATGTGTTTGTGAGGGGTATTTTTTGATAAGTTGGTCAGGCAAGGCAGTCTTGAGCGGGTTATATGTCAGCAGAGACTTGAATGACACGAACAATCAAGAAAATTTGGAGGAAGAGCGTCTAGCAGAGGTTTCTCTTGACTCTAGTACAACCACAGCATTTTGAGCTATCGATCTTGTGTTTAATTATCTCTGCTGAACTGACGCTGGTCCACAGCTACACGGTGACTGTGCCTTCTCTCTTTTTTACTCTTCAAGTTCTTGCCATTTCTGTTGGTTGAAGACAGTCACAGAAAAGGAAAAGGATCGCATGTTTGAGTTTTATCACTTTTTGCTCCATGTTTCCTAAGGAAATCTTTAAGATTCGATGGGAATCTTTGATTTTGCCATTGGCTTGTCAGTACTGTTTGCCACATGGCTTCAGGGAAATGTTGTTGGAGTTTTAAAGGATTATGTGAATTATTTGTAGGTCATAATACATGAGAATAATGCATCTCGTTAGACATCTTGGCTGGTATATGTAATAACTGGTGTTTTCCTTGATTTGGGCCATACTCCATTCTGTTTTATAGATAATAATACTATTTTAATTGCAGATAGTGTCTATTGCATAATTAAATTAAAGATGAAGTTTTCTTTTCATGTACTTTTTAATTTTATTGATTTATTTTGAGGATGCTAAGAGGCAAATGGGTGGAAAAGACTGACTCCAACACCTTTTGAAGGAAGTTAAAATATAATCAGATTTTCTAACATTTAAATTATACCTGAATGCTAATTTATTGTAACATGATTACTGTTAAATATAATTGACACTTTCAAAGAATTTTTAAAATTCATGTGATGAAACCATTTTTACCTTTCTTTTTATCCATATTATTTTTTATCTTATAAATTAAAATTTAGATGGTTTACTTATTAGGTTATTAGCTATACAGATTAATAGCCTAAATACTTTTAATATAAAACCATTACTATTTCTGTTTTATGTATGTCGTCGTATGTTGAAATTTTACACAATTAAAATTGTTATTAATAGCTTTCTGCCTTCATTGGGGTTTCATTTTTAAACTAAATCTATTATTCTCTAGATTCAACATTAGTATAGTAATTTTTTTAATTGCTTGCTCTTTTAACTACTAAGATTTTAATACATATTTGTGGTAAGCCTAATTTTTAAATGGCTCCCATGACCTTCACCCTATGGTGTTACTTCCATGATTATGTCATGTTATATGGAAAAAGGTAAATTTTTCTGTCTGTCCTAATTTAATCACACAAGCCCTTTAAAAGCAGAGAAGTTTTCCCACTTGCAAGAGAGAGAGTCAAAGCATAGAGAAAGAGTCATTGCTCCATTGCTGGCTTTGAAGAGGGACGAGCAAATCCAAGGACCGAGGTGCACTCTCTAAAAGCTGAGAGCCACCCTGGTTGACAGCCACCAAGGACACTGCGATCTCACTCCTACAGCCACGTGGAACTAGATCCACCAACAACCTAAATGATCCTTGCAGTGGATTCTTCCCCGAGTTTGTAGAGAAGAGCTACCCCAGCTGACAGCTTGATTTCAGCCTTGTGAGACCGAAAGCAGTAAACCCAGTGAAGCCCACCTACACTTCTAACTTAGACAACAGGGAAATAAGGAATGTTTTTTTTTTCTTAATTTTTTGTTTATTGCAGTAACATTGGTTTATAACATTGTAAAAATTTCAGGTGTACATCATTATACTTCTATTTCTGCATAGATTACATCATGTTCACCACCAAAATACTAAATACAACCCATCACCACACACTTGTGCCGAATTATCCCTTTCACCCTCCTCCCTCCCCCCTTCCCCTCTGGTAGTAGGAAGGTTTTTAAAGTGCTGTGTTTGTGGTACTTTGTTACACAGCGGTAGAAAACTAATATGATATTAAAACATAAATAATCATAAAAATGTTCTGTTTTCTTTTTAATTAATTAAAATGCTTCAGATGATTTAATATGTTTGTAAACATCTATTTTGGTTTTACATCGTTGGCAGTAAGAGTAGGTTTTTTTTTTCTTTTTCTTTGAGAGCCTCTGTAAAGGGGTCTGGTTATACAGGAGGCGTATGATGCAGTTTCTGTAAACGTAAGGTCTTAACCCATGTTTCTAGGCTTAGGTCCAATCCAAACAGATCTGATAACACAGCGAGCCTTCACAAGTAAGCCGCTCTCTTGGAGGAAGAAATTTTCCCCTGTGAAATATTAAATCTCGTAGAGCAGCACGAACTGTTTACTAGTTTCCCTTCCCTTCAATACGCCTTTAATGTTTTGAAAGAGTTTGACTCATTTCACGTGTGGGATCAGTTTACCACTGGCTCGATATAAATCAGAGTTATAAGTAACTTGCAATGCTATACCTTAAGATTTCTGAAATGCTTTGAATTTCTAAACTTTCACTTTTATAGAAAAAAGTCTGAAAAATGCTATTCCAAAAAAATGAATTTATTTAAATGATATCAAGGGAAAAGATGTCTTTCCTCATGTTAAACATATATATGTGCATGTATATGCATATATAATCTATATACATATAATATATGTGTGTGTATATAATCTGTTACAGACTTCAGAGTAATCCCAACTTCATGGGTGTCTTTGGCCCTGGCTAACACCTATGATATATTACTCAGTTACATTATTCATAAATTTTTCCACTGAATGTCAAGTAAGTGCCATGTCCTTTATTGAAATTGTATATACATCCTGAATAACTTATAGTCTCTACCTTTCAGGAGCTACATAGAAACAGATGAGAAACATAAAATGTGATAAATTTTATAAGAAATATGCGAAGATAATAAAGAATTTTGATTCACTGCATATAGAAATTTATAGTAGTAGAGGGTATACTAAAGGGATTTTATTTTACTGTATTTGTTTAAATGCCACAGGCAATACTTTCCTGAACTCTATCTTCATTATAAACAACAAAATATGAATAGGATACAATTTAATTTTTAATCTCCTCCAATAAAAACTGAAACAAGTACATTATTCTTCATTTATCTTTCTATGTTTTGTATCCTTTAAGATAGTGAAAATAAAAGCACTCAATTTATAGTGTTGTAGAAATATTAAGGAATCATTTTTTCCAATATGTCAACTATGCCTTCGTTATCATGGGCAGAAAGTGTCAAGGGTTTTTTTTTTAAATCTATATTTTATCACAATACGAGACTTGTAATAACAAAAGGAAAGTTATTAGTTTGATAATATTTTTTAGCATAATCTTTTAATCTTTGATATTTGATTACATAGACTATGCCACAATAAAAATATTTATAGTCACCACGGGCCATATAAGAAGAATAAATGATGTATGATGACAGTTAGATGTACAGAGAAACTTTGTTTTTCAGTAAATATGGTTAACTAAAAAAGTTCAGTTTATCTTAGGATGTTACCTGGGAATTGAATAATTGTAGGTACAGAGTGCAAGACAGACTTAGGGTCAAAAAATCAAAGTTTGAATCCTGAGTCTGCCATAAAAAACTTTACTTGTATTTATTTTGTTTATTCATTTACTTTTACCTTGGACAAGATACTTGAAGTCTCTTGAACTTTCTCTGTGCAAACAGTAATGAGGATGTGTTTCTGACAGGGCTGTTAGAGTCAACATTAATAATATACGTGAGATTTTCATTTTAGGCTGTAAGATATACTAAAGTAGCAAATGTGATGCTTATGGTTATTTATATTAATAATATAATAAAAATAGGTAATTGTCATTGTTTAAGACCAAAGACTCATGATATATCTCATCTCTCAAAGAATTGTCAATAGTCATTGTTCTCTACACATTTCCACGGAGGCTGAACAGGATGTGAAGTCAATGTTATAAAGAACACGTGCATGACAGAGTGTGCAGGTTTGAGGATGCACAGAACAATAAAGTGTGGGATACAATAAGTGGGGAACAATGTGGGCAGATGGCACAGAATCAAGAGCCTTATTGATGTAGCATCTGTGTCTTTCTCCAATAAAAGAAGATTCAGTGGAAAGGATTATGTTAAACTTTTGTGTGAGACGTGTTTTAAGACTTTTTATACACTAATGTAGCAAGAACTTTTTAATATACTTTCTTGATTGGTTGGTTGTTTGAATGGTAACACATTCTTAGACAAAGTAATCAGATTACATTGTTAGTGGTTTTCAAGACAGGGAGACAGGGTTGAATTCGCAAGGGCTGGCTCTGTGTAAATGGGCCATCTGTTTCCATGGTTACAGGCTGGCTGAGTAAACTACAAACTTGTAGGTGTTGGTTTGTGCCCTCTTATCTTAAAGAATCTGAAGATTGTTTCTGTAAATATGGTTTCCATCTCTGGGCTAAGTATGAGTCTGAGAATAAATTTAGGGAAGAGACAGATTTTAAGCTATATAAATAGCAGTTCATAAAGATACCTTTCCCTGAAACTTGTACCATGTTTTCAATATTAAAAATGACCATATTTGTAGTTTCCACTATTCTAATTATAAGGAAATGCACTTTATCACATCTTTTCGGAAGGCATCCATTTTTATAATTTTCTTGGCCACAGGTGCTGATGTAGTCTTCAGTAATGCAGAAGGCTGTCTTTTTTAATACAATCTATTACCTTCTCTTCAGGACAATTACAGCAACCAATTTTAGCAGGCACAAAGAGGATTTTAAATTATGATACAAAAGAGATATTTTCAAATCCAAAATAAGGTTTAGGAACTTGCAAGAAATACAGATGAACATAGTTAGATCTTATTTAAAAGAATGGAGAGTTTTCATTTCTTATACAAGAAAGTGCATGGCTTTTTTATTTTTTCTTTACAATTTTAATTTATTCTTTTTGCTCTTATTTTTTTCCTATAAAATAATATTTAGAATTTTATTTCTTTTAATTAAAAATAGCAGCCTTACCTCATTTTTCTTAACTTTGAAACCATTGAACTGTGTTTTCTATTTGCTTTGATTCTGTTCAGTGTTATGGTGCAATTTTTCTTTCTTCCACACCCCCAAGCCTCCTGCTGAGTTGAATTGATTGCTGAACTCTCATTGATTTCAAAGGGAATTCTATACTCCCAAAAACCTCCCTGACTGTGTGTATGTGCATATAGCCAAGTGATAAAGTGGCTGAGAATTACTTACAGCATGTGCAAGATGAAGATTGGAATAATAATTTCGTCATTATGATTACTGCTATTTAATATTTATATAGCACCTTACTCTGAGAAGCTCAAGAAACTTTATGAATTTTAAATTATCCAGTGAGCTCTAATCTTAGCTACACCCCTATGTGCTGGGTAAGGCACAAAATTAATAATGGATTTGAGTGCCATATATCGCTAAAGATATCCAAGTCCATTGCTGTTTAGCTCTCTTCTGTTATTGGAAAATGGCATTATATATTTATCTAGAAAGTTGAATTACTATCTCATTATTTTAGTACTGGGGGTCTATTTGTAATTTATTTTGCAATAACTCCAGGTAACAGCTTACTCAAAAGTAAAGAAGAAATATACTGACGTATAAGTGCAAAGAAAATTTTTATTTAGATTTAGTATTAGTCATTAACATTCCAAATTAATCTTTAATGAAAAAAGGAAAATTTTATAGCTTTTTATCCCATACAGACTATAGTAATTTTGCACTCGGTGCCTAGACTTACATATATCTGAATAAATTTTCCTGGTTCTTTAAATAAAACTGGATTCAGTATTCTGTCTTTAGGCCTATTTTACACATGGAAGTGAATTTCAGATTATTACAATGAATTATTTGATGCCACTCTCCTAATCTAAAATTATAACAGAATGTAAACATCATGCATTTCATGAAGCTGAGTTATTAAAAATACTAATTTTCTCAATAATACTTCAAAAAGCTCCCATTTGTTAGACTTTTGAAATATAATTTTAGCTCTACTGGATTTAGATGTGGATTTTAGATATTTTTTCTTACTTGATATACTACTGATTATCCCTAAGACTCTTATCTTTCTCTTCCTCTTCTTCCATTATGTGGTAATAATCTAAGAGCTTGAAAAAATTTGTCTAGAATAGGCTAATTCGTATCTAGGAAGACATTGAAATAATACACATCAAATAAATATCTATTTAGATAAATAAATAGAGTAAGAGTTGTTATATAGCCCTGGACACATTTTTTTTAAATTTCACTAGAATACATAAATTTATAATTGTGGTATAATCAAGTGAAGAATCCGATTTTGCAAGCGATTGGCAAAGAGGAGGGAGTGATGTGGATACGGATAAGTGAGTAGCATTATTATAACTTCATTTAATAATCATACAATTCTAAATATATTCTAAACTATTTTACAAACAAGGAAGTTGAAACTGAAGAAACCTACGTAGTTTGAACGAGGTCATACAGCTGGTGAATGGCTGAAGAAATCTATTCTCAAAAACCTGTCCCTCAAAACCTATGGCCTTCCTTGTCAGGTAGGCCAGAAATGGAATAGATTTTGACACAGAGGAACATATCTAGAGGGCTTCTCAATAACCCCAGTGTGTGAGCACGAAGACAACATATAATTTGTCCACAGGACTACTGTTTTATGGCTTAGAATCTCTTTGGCCTTATCAAATATTTTTCACTTCTATATCCACTCTCAGTAGGTTTTCACTTCTAAACCATGTTACATTTTACGTAAACGAGGTTTGCGAGGATTTTCTGTATGAATAAATAAATACAATTCCAAACACTACAACCACTACTACAGCCTCATGGAGCAGTGGTTTCTGGCGATCAGCTTATCTCACTTGCCTGCCTGCCGTGCATGTTTTTTTCAAATCACATGCACAACAGAACTGCAAAGAGCTACATGTCATAGACATTCAAAGCCATGATAAACTATTAACAATAAGTCTGTTACCAAGCCTCTACTAAAGTCATCCACGTTTAGGTTTCTGTTTATTGGTTTATGTTTTTAAGCCTTGCTGTTAACTTAATTCTTTGAGGAATCCCCCCACAACAAATATGGCTGCCACATGAATTTCTCATGACTGTGGAGCCTAGATATGCATATGGGAGAAATGCTGGAGAAGTCATTCAGTCATTGCGTACACATAGTTCCAACACTTACATTTCATATACAAGTGAAATATATGTATATTTAATTTTTTAATATTTTATTTATAATTATTGCTTCTATATTCATTAGTAAAATTCATCTATACTTTCCCTTTCCATATCTTTCTTAACTACGGTAATTTAATCCTGAGAGTATAAAGGATGAGGATGAAACAAGAAGAGCTAAGGGACTGTGGGTCTGTGGGTGCAGATAGATACTGTTCTCCACTCATCATCCTTACTGGCCGCTAGACCACTGTAGTAGACAGGAGATGTACCACCCAGACCCCATTTCAAGAGAGGACTTACTGCCCAGCCATGTGTCAACTCCTTCACGGTCTTCATCAGAAGCAGAAAGCTGACTCAACAAGGTCATTCCCTTTCCAGAGAAATCCACATCTGGTGACTGAGTGAGGCAGGGGTACAAATACCTGGCTGTTTCGGCTTGATACAGGACACCTGTGATGGTAGTTCTTGCTCCCAAACTCTCTGCTTGTTAGGCCAAAGCTGTGTTAGGCCAGCATCATAGTTTGACTTCTCCCTTTGTCCAAGCCTGCTTTAGTCTCTCTCCTTTCATAGGTATTGGTCTCTAATAAATGCATTGTCCCTCAAGCCCTATCTCAGCATCTGCCTCAGAAAAACCCAACCTATGACAGCTACCCTGATATCACCCTGTCATCCCTGTCTGTGGCTCATAGATTTAGTGCATGGAGCAATGTGCAGTCCTGTGCAATGTGGAGGAGGGAAAGAACATGATTAGAAGCTCTCCTTTGGTCTTTCCATTCTGGATTGCCATTTTCCTCTAACAAAGGGACATAAATATAAAATTTCTTAAAAGTTGACTGTTAGTTTCTCACATCCAACAATTTCCTTGTTGATTCTGTCAGCTCACTAGAGTTGGGTTTAGGAGAGAGAGCCAACTGTCTGCGTTAGTTCCCCATCTTGCCAAGAAACTGTTTGTGGGATATTAAAAAATGATCAAGTGCTGCGTATATTTCAATGGTTGTTAGACAGCAGTAGGCTTTCATAAGTTTTGTATTCAATTGTAAAAATACTGAGTACTTTTCAGGTCATGGTATTGAGATTGATTTTTTTTTTTAATTTTAGCTTGTAAGATTTGAACTGAATGAAATTTCTACACTATTTATCGCCACCAGAACAATAGTCTTAATGGTTATTTGTGTAAAGAGGCAGGAGTAGTAGAGAATCTGTTTTCTAGCAGTTTAAATTTAATTGGATAATTTGAACTAAACTCATTTGAGGTTGACATTTTGTGTCTCCTTGTCATTCTTATCAATGAAATTTTACCATAATAGCTGAATGTGACATCAGATTTATAATTGTAAGGCTGCAGAATAGGTACTTCATAAAATTGAAGACATACTCTTGAAGACTATACTCTTTAGTAAAGCTCTAAGTGTGTCACTAACCTCAGTCTACCACTCTGGATTTTCAGTGTCAAATGTGCAATTACTTGATAAAGGTGCTATGAAGGAAACTAAGCCCTGGTGAAACTTTCTTAGCACTCCCCACGGGGTAGCAGTGAGGGAACCATAAAAGCCTTGCCCTGTAGAAGTTTTGTGAGTAAATATTGTAGAGCCAACTCCTGGGAAGGAGGCTGAGATATAAGGCCAGGTGTTCCATTTAAATGAGATGGGCATGCCAGTTAACTACTATTAGGAGTCATTTGAATGCTCTGAACTAAGTCTCTGCCTTGCTGGTTATTCCAATTAAGAAGGCATGCCATGTATCAGGGTAATTAATAAGTGGAACTCTCTCAATTGGGGCACTCAATTTCTTAGTCCATTCTGCTCAGCAAATTGTAGCATAGGAGCTTATTTTCTTCTTCCCTCGTTATCCCAGTTTCCCCAGTATGGATTCTTGGACCTCAATAATTACTTGTTTGGAAGTGATTTCTGTATTCTCATGGTGCCAATTTCAATTTGCCCACTGAGGATATGTAGTTGAATCTTTCTAAACAGGGACCCATTCTCAAAGCACTTCAGTACCACTTGATAAGCCAATATCTGGGAACTTATTTCACATTTCACACACATACACCGATATAGAAAATGTCAACTATGGTTATGTCTGGGTGGTAGGATTATAGATAATTTTCATTTTCGTTTTGTGAATTTTTGTATTTGTATTCATTGCAATGAATATGTAGCACTTTTCTAAGACGAAAAAAATAATAAATATGATTTAAAAATGCATCTTTAATTGGCACATTTAAACGCAAGCAATGAAAATGAAGGTTTTAGAATCAGGAACTGATAGTATAATTACTTAAAAGAAATAGCACAGAATGAAAAGCAGAATAACTAGATTTCCTTCCTCCATAAAATGTTTAGCTATCATTAGTACTGACTTTTTGTTTTCTTTCCCATTTCCCTCAGCAGAAGTGCCTGTTATCCATCTGTTTCTCTTACAATAAACAAAGATAATAGACACAGAAAATATTACAGTTAAAAGAAACCTTAAAATTCAGCAATTCTCACAGCTTTATTTTACAGATGATGGTGTTTGAGCTCCAAGAGTTTATGTTGTGACAGGGTTATCTCCTGATTTGTAGGCAGGTTCGCTTGACTCTAGTTCGTTTTATTGCTTAATTTTGGGAAATCAGGAACTCTGGATACAGCAGGACTATTTTTGTAATATGACATTACTGCTTTGATTACTGTGTTAATGTGACCTCTCAATTCATTTGTTGGTTATGAAACTCTAGTTCTATTACTATCTGTCCCAGAGGTTCCATGCTGACCCAGGTAAAAAACTTGAAAATACTTCTGTAACTCAGGGTTAAAATTAGATGACTTTTTCCTCTCATTCATACCTATGACAAAGAGTCTGTCCACTTTATTTTATCATCTTTAGTGAAATTATCTTTTTTTTCCCCTGGCAGCTCAATAAGAAAAATGATGTGATGTTGAAGTATGAAATGTGAGTCTGAAGATTTAGAAGTAATAGAGGACTGAGTGAGAAGAATTGCTTGTCATTTATCCTGGGCTCTGTGCAGCTGCGAAGACCCAGTCCAACAGAGGCAGCTGTTTAGGCCTGCTCCACCTGATAATTTTTCCAGCAGCATTTCCCTTAAAAAGTGTCATCGACTGTTATGATCATCTATCTTATGTAAAAATAGAGTGCTATTTAATTTGAGCAAAGTTCTTCTTCATAACTGTCTTCTCACAATAGCAAAATGAAGTAAGGGAAGTTCTTGTAACTCTAGTCTTGGCTGCAGCTTTTACTGGCTGCACTTCGTTATTTCACCATAGCTTGGCGGTACCCACCAGTGTAGACACAGGTTTTGCCAACCCCATTTGTATTAATCCATCAGAATTCACAGAGTGTTAAAAGGCAGGATAGCTTTGTGAGTTTTTTGTTTATTTGGCTTTTTGCCTCAAGTGGCAGAAGATACGTCCTGAGTTGATCCATTAGAAAGCAGAAAAGGAAACAAGTCACTATGTAACATCTTCAAGCCAATGGTTCCCCAATTCTCTTTTTTCCCAGGCTCTCTGAGCTGCCGTGTAAGGCAATGGCCAGCAACCTCTTTAATTCCAAGCTTGTAGAGGTGAGAAAGATGATAGTGCTCAGAGAATTGATTTGTAAATGTGTGTTTATTTTCAGTGAAGTTGATTATGCCAAATGTTGAGGCTCTTGACACCTAATAATAATCTTCTCTACGGAGATCTTGATCCAATTGAGAAAGAAGATCAAAAGGTTAGCGTGTGGAGGCCAAAATATCACCTTTATTTTTATAAAAGTTTATATTTATGGGCAACACTGAACCTGAGAAGTAGTAGCCTTAACCACACAACAGGGCTGGACTGGGCAGGCTTCTCTGTGGCCACTCTGGGAGGCTCCTTTAAAATTGGTGGCATGGAGGAACAGATTGGGACATGTGTTTCCTGAAATAGCTCAATTCCAAGAAGGCCAGAAGCAGTCTCTGTTCTACTCACATACAACTCTCCTTTCAAACTCGTAATTAGGTGAAAAGTGAGGGAGGGAATTGAGACAGGCCAGTGTTGCTATAGACAGTGAACTTCTTCCCCTGGAGAGAAATATTAGAAATAGGGCATTTCCCACATCACCACACACGTTGAAATGATCCAAAAATAGGATATGCTATTTTAAAAGCAACACTTTACCATTTATCTAACAATATTTATATTATGCCATGTAATATATAACTAGTACTTACCCTCCCTTGTTTATTTTCTAAAATAAAAGCATGATTGAAGACATTTAGGGAGAGAAAAGCACCTTCTTTCCCTTGACTGACTGCCAAGTAGAGCAGTTGGTGCCAGTTGGCAACAATATCTTATATGTCATTGTTCCATGCTATAAAGAATTAGGGGACATTCTGATCATATCCAGAGCTGCAGCAGACACCGGAAGCTGATTTATTTTTCTTCTTGGGAACTGCAGATGGTCAAGTCCCCCTTTCATTGCCTTTGGGATCAATCCATTTCCGGAGCTGATGGAACTAACTGGCCTGCTCTTCTTGGTACACCTGTCCCCGCTGACTGAAAAGACTGCAACATTCTTTTTAGGGTCTTATGGCAGATGTTTTTTTGTACTACCTGTGCAAGGTTAAATTCTTGGGGAAAAGAAGAGCTGGATAGTACTTTCGATTATAATGAATATGCTTATTTATATGAAAAGGTAAACTTTTCCTATTAACTTTTTCCTCATATAAGGTTTTTTCTTACTGTTGGGTCATAATAAATTGCAATTTTTGTAGATCAAACATAGTCCAATATTGGCAATTTTATATGGTTCTATGTAATGGAACTATTAGTAATGGTATGTTATCTGGAATAGTGTATATAACGGAATAGTAACGGTACTATTATCTGAATCAATTCAAAGTTCCTGATACGCTATGTGCATGCTCTAAAGCACCTTAAATGTTAGTGTGTGTGTATACACCCACAGTAATTACATATATATGTGTAACATTTAAGATATATACATTATATATGTTACATATATGTGTGTACATGTAGCATTGAAAGCTTCTTAGGGCATGTAGACAGCATATCCTGAGTATATAGAACAAGTGTTTCTTATAACTTAAAATGAAGCATATAACTTAAGGATTAGTTGCAATGTGGAATCTGAAACCATATCAATGAAATTCATACTTACAATGATGAGAGAATGAGAATTTAAAGGGCAAATAATGCCTTAGCATTATTATGAAAATAGTCTTAAATTTCAGTCCTCTTGAAAAACTGTGGCGGTCCCCCAGAAGTCCTTGTACTACACTTGGAGAACCCTGACTTAATAAAATATGCTAATGCAGTAGAGCATTATAGGTGTGTGTGTGTGTGTGTGTGTGTTGGGTCAGTATTCTATATAGGGTGGTACTTCTCTGAGGAAGTGAACTTTGAACCAATGGCTAGTGATGAAGAGGAGCCAACCACAGGGCCACCTGGGAGAAGAACCTTCTCTGCGAAAAGAGCAGCCCGTGCAGGTGCTCTGAGTAGAGAGGAACAGAAGAGTCTGCATTATTCACTTATCCAGACAATTAGATAATCTATTTGTAGAAAGACACATTTGTAAATTTCAGTCGCTCGAAATGACTTCAGTTTTGATTTAATAAAAGGTTTGACAGAACAGGTAATGCGACTCTCTTTTAGAAAGATTCACTGATTTTATCATATTGCTACTTTACTGATAGCCCTTCTGTTCCTGCTTGTGGAATCTAAAGGATGTGAATGTCCCATGCTTCTGTTTCTACTAATTTTGGGGATTTAAATTGCAAAGTATATTCATAGCTATTTTTTCCAACTTAATAAAATAAAATAGTTAATAAAGATATATAGTAATTAGGCAACTAAAATATATGCTATGTTTTTTACTTGTAAATATGGGAAAAACATAATTTGTTGGAATTAACCATATGTGAAAGATTTAAGTCTGTCTGTTTATTTCAAATAAGTCTCTGATACAATTATGGATAGTTATTCTCTGAAGAAATTCTCAAGTAGAACTTGCATTTATCATTCAAACAAGAAGCTAAAGAAATGTGACTTTTCTGTATAATTTTATAGAGCAGAATTTACAAATACGTTTATCCCAGAACATGACTGAGAAAATATTTCCGGAAGCATAACATATTTTGTGTTCATGATCTGCTCCCATATGCTTGTTATTCTATATCTATCTTTAGAATCTTTCTATAAGGATGTTTGTTGGTGATTCCATTTAAAAAAATCTACAAAAAAGGGGGATTTAGGCATACTCTTGATACCAGAATTTGTAAAATTTTAATTCACAATAACAAATGAAAATATCCTCAACTTCTCTTTTCAATCTACCTCAGTGCGTGGCAGCCTATCCTATCAGGGAAAGGTCCTGAGTTGTCATATACCTAAACCTTATCATTCATTGCTACCATCTCATTTAAGCGCAGCTTTCTCTCCTTGGTAGATATGAAAGACAGTCTACATTGCATCTACCCAAGGGAACTTCTCAGGAACTTGTTGTCTAAGGCCGTAAGAATTTGATTAACTGCCTTCCCTGAAAAGTTGCCAGAGTTACCTCCTCTGCCAAGCCATCTGTGACAATCGGGAGGTTGGATAGGAGGACTGGGTAGGATGTGTGAACCCTAGCAAAGTGTGAAAATAGCACCTCTGGTGGCCTGTATTTCTAATATGATTCTTTCTGGTTTTTCTACTTATGATTCATTTCTAAGTGTTTTATGAATCATTTCAAAATCCTGGTAAGTGAGGTCCAACTCAAATACTCCCTCCCTCAGGAAGGGTTCCCGAATCCTCGTCTATGATTCTCTAACACTGTTTGTAGCAACCAGATAAAGTTCTACTGAAAGACGCTTTTTTCAGAGCGTTACCACAGCACCTTTTATTGCCACGCCAATCACGCTGTGCTTTGTGTTAGAGTTATTTGTGGGCTGTAAGCTGCTGAGCTGTGGTGGAGGGGATGGTGGAAAACGTGTGTGTCTTGCATTTAGACAGTTCTGGATTGGAATTCAGTTTGATATCAGGAATCTTTCATCATCTCTTTAATCTTTACTTTCTTCATTCGTAAAATAGGGTAAATACGTATTTTGTGGATTGGTAATTATATGGGATTTTGTCTGTAAAGCATATAGAGCATATTGAATACTCTATAAATGTTTAGTCCATTTACCTTTCTCTCCTTGCCTGGGGGTCTGGATTACGTTTTACTCATCATTTAATCTCATAAAATGTGTTGCCTAACCTATTATTTTGGGTTTCTAGCAAAAGCCAATTTAAATTCTGCTACCTCTTCTTAAGTCTTGCAAGCATTATTTGCACTATTATCAATGCTCTAATCTGAGAAACATTTGGTTCAAAATACTGCAGAGCTGAAGAATGAGTACGTTACCTAGGGAAAAGACGGAGGGATGGGTAAGATCCTGGAGGAGAGTTCTCTAGTCTTGAAGGAAAGAAAAATTATGCCACGTCTGAGAGACTTAAGCAAGTAGAGTAAGTGTGACTAGAGTAGTTAGAGAAGGAGGAAGCAGGAAATTAGACAAAACTCCAGTATAGATGGTCTTTCCACACATATTAAGGATTTAATACTTGGTCCTCAGGGACACGAGAAGATATTGGAGTGTGTTTTAAACATCAGGGTATTATAATCAGATTTATATTTTTAAAATAATCTTTTGTCATAAAGTGGAGAAAACGTGAGTGGTAAGTAAGGGTGACAATAAAGAGATCAAATGAGGATGCCAAGAAGATATTGTAAGTATATACATACATATATGAATACATACATGTACATAAATATAAGCATAAAGTATCTTAACTTCAATTTCTTCTCTCTGAATACAGCTATAATAAGAGACTATTTATCTTTATATTCTGGTTTTCCATAATAATTAGTATATGTATGATAATGAAATATTACAATCTTATATAAAAGATTACTTTGTCCAATTTTATTTTACATTTTCATTAATACATATACTAATCTGGTATTGTTTTTGACAATTACATAGAGTCTTTTTATTTAGATGTGCAATATTTTATTTAACTCTTTCCATGTACTTTTTTTTTGAGGATTTCTGCACATTTCAAAAGTTTCCTCTCGCCTCCTTTTAAGTATTTCAAGGGCTCTTTCTTTTCCCTTGTTTTCCCATATTCTTTCTCAAGCTGCATTTATTTCCCTGGGCTCAGTTTGAATAAGGCTATATTTGCTTATATTGTGAACTTTAATTTTGGTTTGATTTGTTTTTTGGGGACAGATTCTGCTCTCTGCCCAATGAGACAGTAGTCAAATACTCTTCTCAGATGCACTTTATTGCAGGTGAATGTATACTCATTCCATCCAATCTTACACAGTAAATAAAAACCTATAATTACAGCAAACGCTGCTACAGGTATTATCTGTCTCACTAAGCACCTGAATAAGCTTCCTGTTTGGAGAATACGTAGGTGGTTCCCTAACAGGACTAGCCACCAGCACATTAGTTTTACTAACATATATTCCTAACTGGTGTTTACTAGCTCTGGATGGGACCCGGACATATGTATTTTTAACAGTCTTTGCAGATAATACCGATATAAACCAGTAGATTTATTTACCACGTATTAGGCATTGTCTAAGCGCTTTAGACACTTTACGTCATTAAATCCTCACAACCCTATAAGTACTGCTATTACTACAATTCCTTTCTATTTTACAGGAGGGCAAGCGGATACTACTTTCTCCCAGCTGTAAGTGGTGGATCTGGGCTCCACACCTAGGCAGGCTGGTTCTGGAAAGTAGGCTTTTAACCACTGCGTGGTCTGCCTCCTAGAATATACCACTCAATATGTGTTAGCTTACTGAGAGTTTTTTTCAATATCTGGGCAGGTGTTTTCTGGATTTGATGATTTTACATAGAAAATGTTGATGGTGAAAATTACTAGGGAAAGCAGAAGGATGGCTTGACTTGGTGGAATAAATGTCAAAGAAATTGTGTTTGTCATAACCACAAACAGCTTTTGAGGGATTTAGAAAGCGAGCTGCTCTGTTTTCTCGTGGGTTCATACATCTTTAAATTAGCGACTATATGGTGAGAATGTGCAAGGCGCCTTCCCATCTTTTCCAAGCAGTTTCTGTTTCACAATGTCAAGTCCACTGCTACGGAACGAACTGTGTTCCTTCAAAGTTTGTGTGTTGAAGTCCTAACCCTCAGTGTGATTGTGTCTGAAGGTGGAGGCCTTTGGGAGACGATTAGGTTTAGATGAGACTGTGAGGGTGAGAGCCTCGTGATGGGATTAGTGCCGTAATAAGAAGAGACACCGGAGCGCTGGCTCTCTCTCTGTCTCCGCCCTGTGAGCGCACAAGTAGAAGGTGGTCGTCTAGAAGCCAGGAAGAGCGCCTTCATCAGATGCTGGCACTGATCTTGTGCTTCCCAGCCTCTAGAGCTGTGGAAACATCCATTTCTGTTGTTTATGCTACCCAGTCCCACTTAAAACTGACTTCCAATATTGTTACCACTTCCTTGTGTGGATTTTTATGGTTACTTTTCCGAGTAGATAAATCTAGCTAAACTTCCACCAGCATGCTCTCTTCAGACGTCAGATTTTTTGGAGGAAAAAAGAAGCACTTTGAAATTAATGTTATGTTCCACACTTGATTTTTTTTTCTATTTTTCACGGTTTTGATAATTAATATAATGACCATCTACTTAAAAAAGTTGTAACATGGACTTGAGATAACTGATTTTTCATTCTGGGGGAGTGGGGCTGGAAGAACCATCTCATGTTTGAATTACTTGTGTAACATCCCTAGAAATGAAGGTAATACAATATTATTTTTAGAAAGATTACTAACCAGTGTATATAGGAAAACATTTTCATAAATAAATTCAGATTATTTGGGGATATTTGGCTGAATACTTTGAATAATTTCAGCAATTAGCAGCTTAATTTTACTTTTGTGGGTCCATATTGGAAGATAGGAAACCTGTCATTTCATCTTGGCTGTCTCCCCCAGCTCTGTGGAATCAGAGCCATTCACAACCAGGTGAAGCCGAAATGTGGAGCCTTGATTTCTATCACTTTCTCGATACATCAGTCATATAGAGCTTGGAGAAATGTCCACAAATTTTAGATTCTTAAAGAAGTAAGAGCATATGACATTTCTTATTTAATGGAATAATGGAGATAAACAGTAAACATATACCTTGCTCCTGGAGAAAGGCAAGATGGCGGGTTAGAAGATATCATCAGGAAATCGGTTTTGAGAGAACATCTGAGAGATCCATCTATGGTAGGAGTGGAAACCCTCAGACCCCTCTACAGGCTAAGAGCTTATGCTGTTTCTTCTGCTTAAAACATGGGGAAATATTAGCTTGACCAGAGATGTGTACCCCAGAGACTAATAGTACACCTTCTATTTTTAGAAGAAAATTATTTTATAATTTATTTAAATATTTTATAGGGCATAATGAATAGCCCAATCTTTTCAAGGATGCACATTCATATGATTTTGTCTCTTTTTTTTTGACCTCCATACATATTCATACAATTCTTCATTTCCATCTGTTTTCTTTTCTTTGAAATCTGGAGAATTATTCTAGAATTTTGCTGACATTATTGATTAAATGTAATGCAATGCCATTCTTTTTCTTTATTGATTTTAATGCAAATTAAATTTTTTTCATGTAAGTGTTTCCCAAATGTTACATGGGATGTCTTTTAAAAAATTTATTTATTGTTTATCTGAAATTTAAATATAACTGTACATCCTGTATCTTTATTTATTAAATCTGGCAACCCAAAGGAGTTGGGTTTTGAGGGTCTGTTAAATCTTTCCAAAAGTTATAGAATAAAAATGTCAATAATTTTGAGTCAATGTATATACCTAAGAAAAAATACAGCTGAGAAAAGGGAAGCAATAAAAAGAAAATAATGGGTCAAATGGGATGTGGATCTTTCCATATCATTGTAAGTCCATTTATTTTGACATCATATTAATCAATTTTAAGATGTAATATGGAGAAAGCTCTAAACTAAGTGGTGAAGAGTTCTCTGTGATTAGCACAACTGGCTATAAAATTTACAAGGCCTAGTGCAAAATGAAATGCTAGGCTCTTTGTTGGAATATTTTTAAGAATTTAAAGTCAGAGACAATAGAGTACTTACCTATCATGTAGCCCTTCTGAGTGTGGGTCTCTGTGCATACCCAGGAGTCTGCACTGGTGGTTAGACAGATCTGGTACATATGCGATAAATGTTACTGTAGTATTATTACAATTGCCACTTTACAAATGAAAAATGTGAGGTTTGGGGAGGTTAAGTAAGTAGCCTACATAGAAAGAAGCTGATTCAGATTTGAATCTAGGTCATCTGAGAGCAGAGTGGTCCTAACCGTGAACAATAGTAAATTCTGTTGAATCCTAGAAAAAATAAAACCAAAGGAGAAAGTTAGTAGAGCCTTACTTGGGGAGATGAATGTTTAGATGGGATTCCAATGCCTGTGGGGATTAAGCAGATCAAGTAAATGTGGAAAACAGGTTAGGAATAGCAGGGTTGGTGGGAATCGTGGCAAACTGGAGCTAAAGTACAACGTGCAAATCCATTCAAGTCCAAAATGATAAAGGAAGTTTGTGAGCTAAATTTGACCATGGAGGGGAGGCGTTTTGTGGTCCTGTGACCATTGGTTTAGATATTGTGAATAATTATATTCAATATCTTTCTCCCCACCCCCCCTCACCTTTCCTAAGTAATAGTCTTTGAAATAAATATAAATGGGGTTAGGGAGCCTTCTAAAGGGTGACAATAGTGGTCATATTAAAAAAGAAAAAAAAAGCTTTCCTTCTATTTGATGAGAAGGGATTTATAGCATCTGCTCCAGTGACAGAGTATGAAGCATCCTGGTTTGGTGTGCACTGTGTGTACAAAGGCTTTCTCCTTTTGATGACTGGGGATTTTATCAATTGATTTTCATAAGGGATAGCTGACTAGGTGCCCAAAATACCCACATACTTTTCTTCTACTTCAAACATGAAACCTTTCTGGCACCCAGAGCTAGGATCTGAAAATGCTAAGCATTCAGCAAAATGGATTAGTCTTCAGAAGGGAGCTTCAGCCTGTCAGTGCCAGAGGGGTTAATGGAAAACAGTGTGTCATATTTGTCATTTCCCCTATATTATGTTGCCCAGAACACCCGCTTAATGAACTAGACATAAATTATCACACTATATGCACGTTCTTTAATAACAAAAGCCTTGTGGAAGCATTCCTTGCTGTTGAAATAATAAACTCAGAAAAATGATTTTGACGACGCTTTCTCAAACGCCACGCACAAAAAAATGTAACAAATCGATTGATGACTCTACTGGATTTTTCTTTTCTCAGAGGGTAATAAAAATCATTTTATGAGTTTAAATGGTTTATTTCAACTGGAATTTGAGTACCGCTTTGTCAGGGTCATAGGCGTTTCAATTTAGTGAACTCCTAAGCCTATAAATGATCCTTTAAAGATCTTCTTCCCCCTCATGTTTTTTTCACTTGTAATAATTCCTTAATTCCTATTTCTCAACTTTCCTCTTTGAAATATAAATATATACTGAGATGAGGTGCATATGAGGTAAATGTTACTGTATACATTATTTAAATCTCAGAGGGTAAATTCTTTAAATATTTAATGTATATATTTAATTTAATGATGCTCAAATAACATTAGCTAAAAATAAATTTTGTTAATTAGGAATATATTGATAAGAAATATTTGTATTAAGTCCACATGTAATGCTGACACATGATGCTTTTTTCTTTTGTTTTGGTATTTTATTAGGATTATAGAAAATAGATAAAGTGAAATGAAATCACCTAACTGAACAGTATCTCTTTTTAAAAACACTTTACTTATATAAGAAATGAATTGAAATCCACTATATAAATTAATATTTCTCTTTTTCAAATCCAAAACATTTCTTCAAAGCATTGTTTATCTTTACTCCATTCACATTGCTCTACTTCTCCTGATTCCTGCTGTCTTTTTTCCCTTCTCTGCTCTGCGGCTAAACAATTCTTCATTATGCAGACTGGATGATTTGGGGCATTAAAATCAAGGGAGAAGGGCTTCTCAAACATTTTGTGCAAATATTTTCTTTTACTGAGAATTCATAACTAATAATCTTCACATTAAATATCAAAAAGAGATATCAAAAATGTTTTTTAAAAACCCACAAAGTGGGGCTGGCCCACTGGCTTAGTGGTTAGGTTCTCATGCTCTGCTTCAGAGGCCCAGGGTTTCCAGGTTCAGATCCTGGGCCCGTCCTACGCCTCACTTATCAAGCCATGCTGTGGCAGGCATCCCATATATAAAGTAGAGGAAGATGGGCATGGAAGTTAGCCCAGGCCTGGTCTTGCTCAGCAAAAAGAGGAGGATTGCTGACAGCTGTTAGCTGAGGGCTGGTCTTCCTCACCAAAAAAAAAAAAAAAAAAAAACCCTAAAAGTAATGAAAAGTGATAATAGCTCTTCCTTTTGTTTTGTATGGTGTTGCTTCTAGAACTTTCCCTACTTCAGAATAAATTTTATCTTAGGTGCCTCAGTCCCCGTGGTACCCAGATTCCATAGGCTGGCATTAAAATGTAAGATCCTCCTTCATTGACGATTTGTCACATAATCAGCCAATTTATATTTTTAAGCAGGTGGAATTATAATTTCAATGAATTAGCAACAATTTTTGCTTAGAAAAACTCACTTAATTGCCTTCTAAAATTGAAGGTTATTGGTAGAAATGTGCTACTCAGTATTTTTAGATCCAGGAAGTAAGGGTTCAAGGAGAAAGTAAGAGCTATGCCAGGGAACTGGATATTGTTGTTCTCAAGTTAGAGGTGAAGGAGCTGAGATTACATTATTTCACCACTGTCACAGAGAGAAGCAGGTGGTGGGGGCACTCTTCAGTGGCACCTTCAAAATTTCTAGGAGGGGCTTGGGCTGGGACTAGAGCTTTTTTTTTTTTTTTTTTGCAGGGAAAGATTTGCCCTGAGCTAACATCTGTTGCCAATCTTCCTCTTTTTTTTTTCTTTCCTCCTCAAAGCCCCAGTGCATGGTGACATATCCTAGTTGTAAATGCTTCTGGTGCTTCTGTGTGAGCTGCCAACACAGCATGGCAACTGATGGATGGGCGGTGTGGTTCTGCCACTGGGAAGCAAACCCAGGCCTCCAAAGTGCTGAGAGTGCCGAACTTTAACCACTAGACCCTCAGGGCTAGTAGAGCTGCTTCTTGACACTAACTGGGCATAGAAAATACTCTTTGAATTTGGTTGTGTAATAATTTAATGTGATTTAAAGATGTCTTTGCATATAAACTCATTTGTTTTGATAAATAAATCATAGGCTTACTTTGGATTGTTAGGAATAATAGAGGCTTGCTATGGACTAACACCCTTCCCCAACAGCCCCCTTCTTGTTACCCTTGATATTCATAGAGCATAGTTGGGTTTCTAAGTCACATCCCTCAAGTCAAATAGTCTCCTTGGGTATTAGAGCAAATTATATTTTGTACCCAAATGTAAAACAGAGAAAAATTATGTCTATACCTTGATTTTGTTCTCACTTACAAAATGATTTCACATAGCACTTACACAACCCAACTTTAATAAAATTAAAAAAAAAAAGTACCCAAAAGTGGACTCTAGATCACTTAATGGGCCTATACGGTGAGCTAATTAATTGCACGATTCATTAGTTTTGGGATCTAGGCAAAAAGTGATACAGTTTTGGTTGATTTATCTATTGATTCAACAAGCTTGTATTTAAACCAAGGATGTGGATGGGAGCAAGCAGGTGTGGAAAGAACTCTCAAGTCAGCAATTCAGAAAATGGGGTTTATATTAGGTATATTGAGTTACAGTGAATAATGCTTTGAGAAAATATTTCAAAAAGACAAAGACTCTCTAAGGAGCTGAAGAAAAATGTTTTATGTATTTATTTATTTATTTTTATATAGAACTTGGAGTATAATGACAAAATAATAATTAATGTATGTTAACATGGTCCAGTAAGACTTTCCCGGGACTGGATTACAAATGTCCCAGGACTGAATTCTTCAGTGAATATTTAAATGTAGGGAAAAACATCCTTATTGTACCACTGAGCAAGGTTCATATGCTTAAATGATCAGAAATAAGCGGAGGGGTGTGATTCTATTTTGACAGTTTAAAAGATAAGCTTCTGTTCTCAGTTTGATCTGCTGATCTATATGTACACCACCTGTGGCAAAGACAAGACCTTTCCACCAACAAGAACTTTGCATCCTTCTAACCTATGTACAGAGGTTATTGGAGCCCTCCACATTATGGAACATATTGAAGAACTTTTAATTAGAAGTTCTAGTTTTCAGTTTTGAAAACATTTTACCTTTTTTATATTTTTCATGGGAATTAGTATGTGTCAAGAAATGCATCCCACAGTGAGAATTATGATTTATTCATTAACACTTGGTTATGAGACTAGCACTTGCCATTATATCACAGTAGGTGAGAATAACTATAACAAACACAATTCAAACCTTGTCACTTTTTTTTTTTGGTTACACATTGCTATTCGTTATGTAATCTAATTAAAAACAAAGGTTATTGGTACTATTATTATCCTTTCTTTATCTTTATCACTTAGTTTATTTTTTATTTTTTTGTCTGTTTTAATTTTTATTTCTTTTTAAATTTTTTTATGTGCTAGCCTATATTTTTAAGCTCTAAATTTAATTTTGTTGATTTAAAGTTAATAAAATTAACTCTTATAGGCCCTTTAGCTATGCACAAGCATTCTCTGAGGAGTTGAATTTTGATGTTAGAATTTACTCATTAGTAAATTTGAAAATCTTTAAACGGCTGACTAAATATGATAAGTAATTTATGTTCTTATTCATCCTTTGATTTATTGTTTTATTTAAAAATTCTCCATAATTGCTAAAACACTATACACACTGGAGATAACACACAGGATCAGATTGTTAAGTCAAATGTACACAAAGTGAAGATCTTACTCAGGCCATGCTTTATTAATAATTATCCAATAGTCAAGAGGCACGGGTGAAGCAAGAAGATGTTCAAGTCCCCCAGAATGACTGCTCAACTCTTTATTCTCTCACTGGATGCCCTCTGACTCCAGTTAACAGATGAAGTGTATAGATGCTTTCCTTAGAAAGGAAGAACATTTTAAATCAGGAAATATCTTAATTTTATGCTCTGTTATGAACCAGATGTCCCCTCCAAATTCATATGTTGAAGCCCTAACCCCCTAGTATTGCTATAATTGGAGATGGGGCCCCTGAGGAAACAATTAAGGTTAAATGAGGTTGTAACGGTGGGGCCTTGATCCAATAGGGTTAGTGTCCTTATGAGAGAGACACCAGAGAACTCGCTCTTTCTCTGTGTGCACACACTGAAGAAAGATCATGGGAGGACCCAGCAAGAAGGCAGTCAACTACAACCCAGGAAGAGAGCTCTCACCAGGAACCAAATTTGCTGGCACTGGGATCATGGACTTCCAGCCTCCAGCACTGTGAAAAAATAAATTTCAGTTGTTTAAGCCACCCAGTCTGTAGAGTTTTGTTATAGCAGTCCTAGAAAACTAACACATGCTCATACAGTTATACTGCTTTTGTGACTTTTTCCAGGGAGCCATGCTCAATAAATTTATAGATTACAAGTTTGCTTAGCATAGCAATTCTTGAAAACCAGGTACATTCTGTTAAAAGCATACTGAAGAAAAGAAATCTACTGCTAGCAAAAAACACAGCGTATTTACAAGGAGACTGGGCTGGATTATATGCCTTCTTCTTTTCTAGGAGTGTTACCCACCAAAATCCCTCCCCAGGTACAGGATATAAGTGGATTGAAGATCTGTTGCTATAACCCTTATCTCACAACACTGTGAACACTTCTCTTTTATTCTGTTTAAGATATGTTTGTATTGTGCTTGTTATCAGAACCTACAGAAATAATAGTTTTTTAATGGCTATATAGTTTTCTCATTATATGAAAACACTTCATTTTATAGAATGTATTCTCTATTGATGAACATCTTAAGTATATGTTAACGAAAGACTGTTGCAATATGTTTGTATATTTAACTGTATTTGATTAGCCTATTGCTAAAACATATATATTCTCTTGCTCTCATCTTCACAGAGTCACCATATTACCTACTCTTTGACTTGAGGTTCAGCCATATGACTTGCTTTGGCCAACAGAATGGGTAGAAGTGACTGTTATATTGATGATTTTATTTGTCAGTTCTAAAGTAGAAAAATACATTTTCTAAGGGTACTCTGGAAGTAAAGTATACTTGTTAAACTTCTCGCTTTCTCCAAGAAAATATCTATCTTCTCAGATTGTTAATGCACATGGAAGTTGACATAATAGGATATATAGTTGTATTTCAGATACTTACCAGGGAGTAAAATCTGGATCTGAGAGCTGCTCAATAGCTATAAAAGTCACTTTGAAAACAACTCTATTTGCTTAAGTATAGCTGATCCACCCATTTTTCTAGACATTCTAAGTACCTGTCAAGAGCCTCAGACAGTTGTGTGTGTCTGGCTCACATCGGTCTCCCACCCAACTGCCTGTTACTGAATTGTTTGGTGAGTTGTCAGCATCTTATACTAAGAGATATTAGAAGAAACTTCTCTCTGATGGTCATTATTGTAGTTATTTTAACTTGTTGATATTGTTTACTACATAATACAGAGTCCTCTCTTTGAAATCTCATACTAAACATTTTTTTCTCAATCCTACTCGTACAACTGTATTTTTCTTTACCTCAAATTTTCAGCTATTTTAAATTCATTTGGTATTGTATTTCTGAAAGCCACTCTGAGCCTTGCAAGTACATAGCAAAGTATAAAATGTGAATATAAATAAAAAACTGGTTGAAGTGTGATAAGGTGAGACAAACATCAGGATGTCCTTTCCATATGACATTAAATTATGAGACAGAGATGGATTCCTCTACTCACTCTTCATTCCTCTGCATAGCTATTAATTTAACTGCCTACTTGTTTTGACATTAGGTTAACGAGAACAAATGTGCACAACTGCTCCCTGGTTCTCTTTTCCTCTTTGGATTATAAAGGAGCAAGGATGGCCACCAGAACAGGTGCAGGGTGATACTCATCAAATCTGCCAAGTGTCTCTACTGATTCATGACATGCCATGGCCCTTAAGACAGTAAAAATTATAGAATGCACCCAGATTTTTATTGGGTAGAAAAAGGAAAAAAATCTTGGATGGAGCCATTACTCCAGACAGCAATTCAAATGATTGTCTTACTCTGTTAGACTCAAATTGTCTCCACAGAGGCCCCAAATCAGCATTTCCAAATCAGACAGATATCAGGACATATACCTCATAAGGGTTAAAACAGGTAATGATTAAAAGTTTAAAAAATTTAAAAAAAATACGTGAATATTTTCGGTTATCTCTGTATATGTGAATTAATTATTTTGGGGTACACTAAAAGACCTTCCATTATTTTTCTCTTCACAGGAATCTTTAAATAATTTGGACTATATATTTTTAACATTTTGAGTCATTTTTTGGCTCAATGTAACCTGCATGAGTCAGCCAAGTAGATTTTTTTTAAAGAAACTAACACAATGGAATACTACTCAGCCATAAGAAACGATGAAATCCAGCCATTTGTGACAACATGGATGGACATTGAGGGTATAATGCAAAGTGAAATAAGTCAGAGGGAGAAGGTCAAATACCATATGATTTCCTTCATTAAGTAGTAGATAATAACAACAATAAACAAACACATAGGGACAGAGATTGGATTGGTGGTTACCAGAGGGGAAGGGGGGAGGGAGGAGGGTGAAAGGGATAATTCGGTACATGTGTGTGGTGATGGGTTGTAATTAGTATTTTGGTGGTGAACATGATGTAATCTGTGCAGAAATAGAAGTACAATGATGTACACCTGAAATTTTTACAATGGTATAAACCAATGTTACTGCAATAAACAAAAAATTAAAAAAAAAAAACATAAAAAAAAAAGAAACTAACAAAAGAAAAATACAATTATTAAATAACGTTTGTTTGTTTTGGAATACACACACATATACACCCACAAGATTTGCTTTCAAGGCATGAATAAAGATTTTTCAAACTCTGTGGTATCTGTATTTTTCCGTTTAGATATTGCATGGCATTTGTCTTTGGTATTGGATTATTATTTCACTCTGCTGTTTCGGTTTCTTTTTGGTGAGGAAGATTGGCCCTGAGCTAACATCTGTGCCAATCTTCCTCTATTTTGTATATGGGATGCTGCCACAACATGGCTTGATGAGTGATGTGTAGGTCCACACTCGGGATCTGAACCCACGAACCCCAGCTTGCGGAAGCAGAACACGTGAACTTAACCAGTATGCCACTGGGGCAGTGCTCACTTTGCTTTCTAATTGTAAACCATACATAAGTTATTTTATTGATTAAATCAGCACAGGGCACTGTTATTTTTCTATGAAATTATTAATTAAATTAGAATAAATCAAATAAGATTGAGCCTTGCAGAATAGATCATAGCATCAAATGCTAGGTATGGATGTTATCCCAATGCTCTGAAGAGGAGAGGCCACTCAATGCAAGTTGACCTCGCTGCGTGTGTGAGAATTATCCAGGGAGAATAATCAGAAAGATTCGTGAATGTGAAGAGCCCAGGACCAATGGCATCACGGGATGATATTCTAAGTTATCAAAATATTAACTTCCAAAAAGTGAGGATATGTTAATAGAACTGTCATCATTTCCACTTCGAAACTTCCCTTTAAAAATGTTGTGCTAGGGGCCGGCCCGGTGGCGCAAGCGGTTAGGTGCACGCGTTCCGCTGCGGCGGCCCGGGGTTCGCTGGTTCGGATCCCGGGCGCGCACCGACGCACTGCTTGGTAAGCCATGCTGTGGCGGCGTCCCATATAAAGTGGAGGAAGATGGGCACCGATGTTAGCCCAGGGCCGTCTTCCTCAGCAAAAAAAAAAAAAAGAGGAGGATTGGCGGATGTTAGCTCAGGGCTGATCTCCTCACAAAAAAAAAAAAAAAAAAAAAAAAAATGTTGTGCTAAGTTGTGTATTTCCAGAAAAATAAGTGACAAACTGAAGCCATTTATTTCCTACCTAGCCTAAAGCTCTCAACAGAAGCATCACTTCCCCAGAGCAGTCCTCTTTGATAATCTCAATTCTCCAGTCTAGGGCAGGTTTTATTTATGTTTTATTGTACTTTTGAAGAACCACATTTCTTCCCTTTGTTTAATTAAATGCTCATTTATATATTTATTTGATTATTTAATAAATCCTTTTCTAATTGTTTTATCACCAGATTCTGCACAATGTAGGGACTCAATAAATGATATTTAACCTAATGAATGATTGAAATAATTCTTGCTGAATTCAAAGAGGTTGCTTTCTTTTTTAGTAGAACATATTTTCTTTCCTTCAGAATTCTGGGCTGATGGTGGATACAAGTGTTTCTTATTTTATTTTGTTTTAAGGCACATATATTATTGCGTATTTTTTTTTGTATTTAGCATATATGACATTGGAGAGAGATGTTTTCTAATCTCATTGATATGGTTGGCTAGATATTGGGACTTAACGTTTTGTTGTGAGATAATTGTTTTATCTGCATGTCTTCTGAACCAAGGGCATTGACAGGTTTTGTCAACTGTGTTTGAAATGCAGATACCTCTGGAAGCAAGAGACATGTCTTTCTCCACATCAGCAGATTCTTTTTTTTTTTTTTCTGACCAGGAATATACAGATGATGATTCTCTGTGGGGAAAGGTTAGGCAGGTTTTAGAATCTTTAAAAGATTGAGTTTCCTAATTTTGAGATTCCTTAGCTGTGACAAAGGTCCTACTTATATATGTGGTCCTCGCCTTGGCCTGCCTCTGCGTTACCCCGTGGGACTTGGGAGAGCAAGAGTAACCAATGTGGATGAGAAGCTAATGTTGCTTGCTATGGTATAGATAATAAGCTGTCTAAATCCATTCAGGCTTGTTGTCTCCTTCCCAATCCATTCTATGGAACAGTGGCAAGCTGACCTAACAGCTGTAGTCATTGCTGTTGCTTAGGGACTTGACACCTTTCTGCTGAAAAGTTAAAATTATGAATATGTATGTTTCTTTCAATCATCTTAAAAACACTTAGAAGCTTACAGATTATTAAAGCATTATCAGACAAAAATTTAATGAAACTTGGAACCCAGAATGTTGTAATAAGCAAAGAAATTAATTTTAACCTATGGGGTTTTGCCTGGAGAATCTGATTTTAAGTTTTCAATCTATCCTAAGAAAAGGGGAGAAGAGTGAGGAGGAAACGCTGTTCTAGGTTGGCTAGAAGAGGGAATTCTTTGGTAGCAACCATAGAGCTGGAAGAACTGTAACTTCTAAGTGTGTGTGAACCAGGAGGAAACCGGCCATCCCCAAGTGCTACAAGGAAAGTTGCCTTTTCATTTAACAGAGAAAAGGGAAAAACCCTGTCAGGCACTACAACCACAAGCTTGCCGATGCTCTTTTATAGGACAAATCACATCAGCCAGCTGCCCCAACTACCTTGGGATGTAAGTTTCATTTAAAGTGGAAGTGTCCTGGGGCGGGCCTGGTGGTATAGTGGTTAAGTCTGCATGCTCCGCTCTGGTGGCCTGGGGTTCGCAGGTTTGGATCCCGGGCGCAGATCAAGGCACTGCTTATCAAACCATGCTGTCGTGGTGTCCCATATAAAGTAGAGGAAGATGGGCATGGATGTTAGCCCAGGGCCAATCCTCCTCAGCAAAAATAGGAGGATTGGCAACAGATGTTAGCTCAGGGCTGATCTTCCTCACAAAAAAATAAACAAATAAAGTGGAAGTGTCCCAAGGTGGTTTGCCGAGGCAAACGTCAATGCTCTCTGGAAGGAGGCCCACTAATTCTAGACCTCAAAGAATTCCCACAAATAACGCGCCAAGGAAAAAGAATAGCTGACCATGAGCAAGAGTAAAAAAATAAACCAAAACAAAAATACTAGAAAGAAGAAATGACCTGCAAAAACTTCAAATATTAGAGCTAGCAGGCTCACATTATTAAATTACAATACTTAGCGTATTTGAAAGAAGAGAAGTTTGAAAAGATCTTCACAGTATAGGAAACTATAAAAAAGGAGCAAACAGATTTGAAAAATAACCTAAAAGACTAAGAAATAATAGATAAAATAATTGAAAATAACATTTAATGACTTAATGGATGCATTTAGCAGCTAACTAGATGAAGCAATAGAAAAATTAGTGAACTACAAGATTGAATAGAAGAAATTATCTAGAATATAGAGGTAATAAGAGAAGGAAACCATAAAAAAAAGAAAAAATCCAGGGAGTATTAACATAAGAAAGTCCAACATATATCTAATTGGTGTTCTAGAAGGAGAGAAAAGAGAAAAGTGGAAAATAAACAATATTGGAATAAATAATGCTTGGGGTATTTCTGGTCATAAAGACACCAATCCACAGATTCTAGGAGCAACAATTAGATGGACAGCTTACCTCTCAGTATCAACAAAAGAAACAATGCAAGACAAAGAACAGTGATATCTTCAATGTGCTGAAAGAAAATGTGTCAACCTAGAATTCTATATTTAGTGAAAGCAAATGTCTAGAATTAGGATAAGAAGGTATACGTCCTAAAAGAGACAAAATCAGCAAAAATGTTCCCACAAGTAGATCCTCATTAAAGGAAAATCTAAAAGATGTGGAAAGGCAGAAGTGATAACAAGGAAAACATTGGAGGTTGTGAGAAGGAATGAATAATAAAATAAGTGGTAAATGTGTAGTAAATCTAAGTGATCTTTAATCTTTTAAAAACAATATTGTTTTGTGAGGTTAAAAGGGACAAGATAGAATTAAAACAAACAAAATAATAACATATAAGTGAGGAAGAGTAGTAATTGACGTCCTTGTAAGATGAGAGAAGAGAATAAGTGTATTGATTAATTTTCAACATTGGTAAGTTATATATGTGTTATTGTAACCTGAAGAGAATAGAATAGACAGCATACAGTTCAATGTAGTAAAGTTAAAAAGAGTAGAATGTGAGAAAAAATACCTACTCAAACATACACAAAACAACCACCAAAAGACAATAATGGAGAGAAGAAAAATCATAGAATGAAAGAAATAAATTAGTAGAATGAAATAAGATGGTAGATATAGACCCAGATATATCTGTAATTAAATTGAATGTGAATGGAATAAATATTCAGTATGAAAGTTAAAAAAATCAGGCTGCATAAAAACATGAATTCCAATTTTATACTATTCAAAAGATCATATCTAAAATATCAGAAATCAGAGACTGAAAGTAAAAAGGTGAAAAACAATATGATACTATCTGGCATGACTATGTTAATAAGACACAAAATAGATTTAAAGCTAAAATCATCACTAGATATAAAGAAGGTCATGCTATACAGATAAAATATTCAAAAATTAGAAATATACAAAAATTCTTACTTTATGAACCTTATAACAGCCTCAAAAAGTCCTTAATTGACAGAACCAATACTTGGTAAAATACTTTGAATTAGAATCATGACATCTAAATGAAAATGCATTGTTTATATGTAATATTTATACCTTGAAATCCAATTATCTTCAGGGGTCATGATGTAAGATCATTAATCTTATTGCTAGAAAATATGATGAAAATGCCTACTATTTAATTTTTGTTTTGCTGAGGAAGATTAGCCCAGAGCTAACATCTGTGCCAATCTTTCTCTGTTTTGTATGTGGGTCACCACCACCACATGGCCACCGATGAGTGGTTTAGGTCTGCACCTGGGAACTGAACCCAGGCTGCCAAAGCAGAGCGCACCGAACTTAACCACTAGGCCATGGGGCCGGCCCCCTATTTAATTTTCATATCTCTGTTACTTATGCATATCAACCACAAAATTAACTGATAAAGATTAATTCGGATTATGATAATAAAGTTTGTCAGAGTGTTTTAGTTTGTAGTTTGCTTTACATTGCTGTGATGACTGGCTGAGTCTCACTCTGCTACTCTTAGGCTGAGCTAACTTTTTCTATACTGAGTTCCCTTATAATTTGCTGTGAGTATTTGTTTTCCCTTATTCGCTGGTGGTCGTCATAATTATCGTGTGCATAGAAAAGCATTTATTTATCTAATAATTGGAGTCAATGGTTTAAGTGTTGTGATAATAGATTGAAATTTAGATTTGGGATTAAAAAAAGTAGTTTTGGAAATCTTTGTGATTTGGGGTGAGGCCTCTCAGGATTGTTAAAACTTGATCTGGAAAAGGAAAGTACTAGAAGAAAAGATTGCTTAAATCAAGTCCAGGTTAAATAACCATAGTAATCATGATGCTAATGCTAATAATAATAATCATAACTATTTCTACTCTGATGTCTATGCCTATTCCCAATTTTACTATATATTCAGTTCATACCTATTTTTTAAAATTATTATTGATTTGTAAACATTTTGAATGTATTCTGGATACCATATCTTTGCTAGTTATATACATTGAAAAGCTCTGATTCCTTTGGGTAGACTGTCTTTTATGGAGTTACATGTTAAATGAGTCATTAATTTCAATATAATCAGTTTTATTATTATTATGTTTTACCGTTTTGTTGTGCCTTGTTAAAAGAAACTAGATGAACTTTCTTTTTTCATTTATTGTGTTTATTTTATGAAATTTCTATTTTTCAATATTTATATTCTTTAATACACTTTTACATTTTTCTATAAAATGTACATTCGACACTAGATATATTCCAAAGTTCTTATAATTTTAGCTTCTTAGTAAATGAATCTTTTAAATTACGTGTTCTTTACTTTTTTCTCCCTAATTTATTGGAACTCCCATTATTTTAAAATATTGATTTTGTTGTCTGGCAATCTTGTTGAATTCTTATATTAATTCTAATTATCATCTACACATTATCCCATGTTTGTTATGTAGATGATCATACCATCTACACACAATCATGCTCTTCTTTACAATTCTTTCCAAACTTTACATCTCTTATTAATATTAAAAAAATTTTTATTACTGCTCTGGATAAGACCTCATTACAGTGTTCAAAACAAATGGTCCTAATCAACATCCTTGTCTTTTCTAATTTTACAGAAACGTTTCTAACAAATCACTGTAAAGTATGAGGTTTTCTGAGAGTTTTCGGTAAGTCCTAGACCTTTCTGTTATATCATACTGCCTTGAAAGATTGTATCTTTACATTTCTTTAAAGAAAGGGACAATCATTTATGGGAGGGAAATCATGATGCTCTTTGGAAATATGGTGAAATATATGGATTTCTCCACAGGAATAAAATGGACTTTTGAACATTAACACAAGCACCTGGTGTACACTTTTAGGGGCTCATGAGTCTATTAAATATCCTCTATTGACTCAAAGTTAAGACTCTTTGATCTAAAAAGAATTTTATTCATCAAAACATTCAACAAACATTTATTGAATATCCATTATATGGCAATGACTGTGAAATATATTGTGTGTACAGAAAAAAGTAAATTGAAACTCATGAACCCTAGATACTCATAGTATAAAACATAAGCTCATGCAGGTGTTAAAATAAAATATGATACAAGACACCTCTGAGGAAAGTATATGAATTCTTATCTCAGTGATTTCTTTCTTTGTTAATGAAAGTGCATGGTGTAATTTCAAATAACATTTTGTCATTAGATAGAAGTTCCTGATATCTTGAGTAAACACTAGGCTGGGCCAATGAGAATAAATTCATGTAATAATAAATTGTTATATTCTATCTAGCCTCTTTGCTCCCTTTATTTTTCTTCTTTTCTAAATTTCCCATTTCATCACACTACACTGGTGTGTACACTGGCATGTACTGGTACATGCTTTATTTTGGTTCAGCCAACATGTTGGTACTCAGAGTTCTTTTATCAGTAGTTTTGCAAAAATGTCTGCAGGCCATTTTGCTCAAAAGGACTACAGATCCCTTAGGCTTTCTAGAGGAAGCTTTGTCTGCCGTTGCTTCCAAAAACATCGTAGACAACTTGAAAATAAATAAATGGATAAAATACTTTGGTTGAACTGGTTGTAGTGACGGACAAGGCGCCTTCTCCGGGGAAGTATGGCCACAGGCCTGCTGCACGGAGGATGGACTGAAAGTCTGGGACTTGATCTCCCCTGCAGTGCTTGCTGCCTTTCGGCATGAAGAGCAGATGATTATTTTCGCTGGACCTCTCAGCGGTGTCTGGTTTATAGACACTTAGAGGAGGCATTCTGCCTGTGGCAGGATTAACCTCACTTTTTTCTGGATCTTTAAAAGTAGGATGTCAAACCTGTCAAAGCTTCCTTGGGTGTATTTCTATTCCATCAATCTTTTGAAACGAAATTGCTTACACCTGTTTCTAGGGAGGTCTCAGGAGGGAGTTTTCATTTCAAATGATTAATACATGCAATGTGTGCCTCACTAACAACTAATGCTAAAAATAATACATAGGAACACCCCTTCAAACTAAGTTTGCAGCAAGTTTTGGGGCAAAGTATAGTAATTAAATTCGCACATGTATCCTTGCCTATCAGCTCATATTTAATTTTCGTATGTGTGAGAAGTTAAAAGATTTGGGGAAAGAACAGCAACTGTTACCACAATATAATAAAAATTACTCAGTGCATCTTTTACTGCTGAAACTTAGGGCAACCATCAATTGAGTAATCTTCAGTATATGGTCTTGGATATAATTGTGTTATATGTCAATCAATTTCTTACCCAGAATTGGTAAAATTAACTATCAGAGAATTAAATTAAAATGGAATCCCTTCCAAAATGTAAGTCTGAGTTATTTCTCTACTAAATGTTTAATATTCATATAAACTATTGGATCATTAGTTCATGCCCAGTCTTGAACTTGGTCTAAGACTTAAAGCCTTGATCTTTTGTTTCATGAATATTTAATTGGACTGAACTCTTTTCCTGTTACTGTGGAGAGAGAGTGAAACATATTCTTTATTGCTCAAGTTATCCGTCGTGCTTGGCATTTTAATTTACTTTCTTAAACTTTTTAACCAAGGACCATTTCAATTCCAATGAGCATACTGTATCACACTTTTTCAGATGACTACATTTTCTCTTTGAAGTTTTTTTTTAATTCTTCTGAAGCTTGAGAATATTTCCCATCTAGTTCTAGCTTACTAAACATTGAGGTCAGACAGAAATCATTCTTCTATGATTTGGAGATTTTGGTTGGTAGGTGACTATACTTCAAGGAACATATTGTACTTCTAAATATATCTGGAAATTATCAAACGTGAGTCATCTTCATTTCTCTAACTGATTAATGGTATATGTGAATTATCATTCAGAATTAAGTGTATTACTATAAATTATTATATCTAGGAGAGTATTTAATACAAATTACCTGTCATAACCACACCACTACCGCCACCAAATATTGTCTATCTTCATTAAGTGGTGAGGTGGAGTGATAAGCATCATGTTGGGGCTGCTGCTTATATAAGAGGGTAGGAAGAGATGAATTTTTGCTGTATACTTCTCTACATTCTATATGTACTACATATATACATTGACATGAATTACAAAGAACCACATTGAAGTTATTGATTTCAAATGAACCGTATGACTAATAAATTTAATTATAATGCTATGAACTTTTTAATATCTTATGACTTCCCAAGCATTTTCTTTTTCTCATTTTATTCCCATAAAATAGATGATGAGTTAATGATGTTCATATATATTTACTAAATAATATAATCGAATGAAAGAACAGGTTTTCTGAAACCCAATCTGGCCATCTTTCAGCTACACTGCTGTTAGATAAATTTCAGTGTTTCACACATATGTTAAAATTATTGCCTATGTTTGGAACCTCAGTTATTTAAATCAGATATTTCTATACCATCTTGAACACAGACTTTTTTCCAAGTAGTACAGAGGTTCCAAAATTGTGGTCAGCATCCTGAACCCAGCCTAGAGTTGTCTTTTCTTTGTCTCATGCACTGTTTAATATTTAAAAATAAGAAATTAGCATAAAAGTCTGTATTGAAAAGTGAGAATATTGGGCAACAAAGATTCTATGTCTTCTTGTGGAAATCATCGAATAGTGCTAAAGAGCTGAGGGCTCCTTGCTATAAGATATTCTATTTTCAGTAATCCAATCCTTTGTGTCTTCCTAACACTGAGACAGAGTGTCAGCTGCAGAACTAAGAACAAAATGTGATGACATTACCAGAATCCTTACGTGAGGCTCACTTTCCTCCTTTGTGTTATAAGACTGACTACAATAGGTAATTGATTTTTGACTACTGGTTGCATCACTTAATCCTACTTTTGGGTTGTTTATATTGAGTTCTTACTTAAACTTCTCATCACGTGTACATCCCTTAAATGATGGTGTTCCTATCTGAAAAACAGATAGGACTACACTATGAAAGGCCTTCTTCTCATCCTACGGAATCTTTCTAGGAGGCTTCTAATCTCACCTTTACAGTGAAAAGTCATACATTTATATTTCTAGACCGTATTTCTCTTTGTTTTATTTGATGTTTAGACTTCTAGATCTCATTTATTATTGCACATCTCCATTTGGGTATAGTGTAGATATCTCTTATTAAACTGAATTTTTCATATTGTTACCCAGATTTGGTCTTCCTTCTATATTCCTTAACTCAGAACATGGTAATATCATACTCTCATTACCAAAAAATAGAAACATTGAAGTTTTCTGTCTCTCTTACTCTTTTTCTCAATTCCTAAGACCTAAAAAGCAGCCAGGTTATGTTCATTCAACCTCTCAAATCCACCATTTTGACTGAAAAAACACTTACCACCTATGTATATACTAGAAACATACAATAAATACGATTAAAATAAGAAAATTCTCCCAACTTCCAAAAGTTCATAATTAGACCTATGAATAGAAAATTATAATTCAATGTGATGTGAAAAATGGTGGGATTATACAGAGGGTGTCACAGGACTCCGAAGAATGCCATTTAAGCCATACTGAGAGAGACTGGTGGTGTTGCTTCTACTGAGTGATGCTTCGATTGCATTAGCCAATGATGAATTTAGGGAATGGGAATTTCATGTAAAGAGAATAAACTGAAGATATAAAAGGGAAAGGTCGATATGGGAAAATTTATAAGCAGCATAGCTTGCTTGAGGATAAAGTATAAGGTAGGAAGCGTGGTAGGTAAGTTGGAGAAACAGATAGAAATTGCATTATGCAAGGTCTTAAATGACATATAAAGAGCTTAGACTTTATCTTCTCAGGAAAGAATTTGAGAAAATTTAGGCAAAGGTGTAATAAAATCAGAGATGCAATTTAGTAAGAATATAATTGAGTATTTTTATTTGGTATAAATGTCTGCATGGAAGGAGCCTGGTTAGGGAGATAATGCAATGGTTACGAAAAGAAATTTTGAGGGAGTGAAATAAAGTGGTTATAATAAGGACATAGAAGATTTGATATAATAAATATTTAGAAATTAAAATCTGGTGATCAAACCAAACATAGAGGGAGAGGGAAAGAGACAAATAAAAATAATTTTTTCAATTTTCTTGCTTTGGTGATTGAGTAGCTGGTAGTATGATTAACAATAGCAACAAGTATGTATTTGAACTAGGAAGATGTTCATGGTAAGTGAAAAAGGCAGGTTGTTGTGTAATATCTGGAGAATGATTCTACTTTTTATCCAACATAAAAATAAAATTCCCATAAGTATTTATAATTATTAATATTTTCTTAAAAAATTTGTAAGTGGAAAATCATAAGTAGAAATGTTGATTGGGGTTATTCATATAGGACCAGTTGAATATGATTAGTTTGAGAGCTCTATAGGGGACTGTAGAGCTGTATAGATGTTCGATTCTGCCATAAATACATGAGTTACTTTTCCATTGAACTATATAAACATTTCTTCATTCCTACTAATAAAATCAGCTATAATAATACTTATGATAAAACAGCCAATATGCGTACCATGTGCAGGTACTGTGTTAGACTTTTTTGTATTTTTTGTGAAATTCACAGCAACCATAGAACATTTCACAGGTAGCGAAACTAAGGCTTGGAGAGGCTAAGTGTAAAATGTAAATTTACACTTAGCGATATGCCTACATTTAAAGCCAGTTCAGTCTGAACTCTTAAATACTACTTTACATATGGCGCATATGTGTAACGCGGTTGACTGCAATTAGGAATGCAGTCTTTCTCAAGGGGGCAGATACCTGAGCAATTTCACTTTCCTTCTACCTTATTTGTAGTTGCTTAGGAAAAAACCCACCGATACAATATAAAAATACTACGATTTTTATGGGGAGGGGGTTAGGTGGCTGTTTTAATAAGCAAGGCAACTTACATACAAGGCTAATCTTGGTTGGCCGCAAGACGAGTAGATCTCCACATCCGCCTGCCAAGTTCTTCATTTAAGAGTTTATTTAGAGTCCTTAATGAGATTCAGTCATGAATACCATCCACATGGTCTCAACAACACATTACTCGCTCAAGGCTGTGTCCTTGAAGTGGCTCCTAGTGCGAATGGTGGGCCAAATGTACATTCCAAGGACAGGGGAGTGGATGCGGAGCCTCCAATTGCTCCGGTCTAGTTAGAGTTTCAGCTGATGATCACATACTCTTGATGACCTTCTCCAACTCTCCACCCCTGGTGACCAGCTCTGACAAATCTTGCAGGCCCCTCCTCTTCTACAATGTGCCCTGAGTGGTCAGCAAAGGGTTTCATTAGCATGGAGGTGCCTGGTTTGGTGGCTCTCTGGTGCACTGGAGGCAGATACCACAGCAACGATATAGGCATATGCAAGAGAAGGGCATAGAAGATATACTCAAGGATTAGGGTAATGACTTTTCCAATCATGAAATTAAAGTGTTTTTATTTTTGTACTTCATTCTTCACTCTTGTCTTCCGATGCCTCCCTGAAATCCCAGAGTTTCACCCTGATTTTCATGGTTGTAACATCAGAAAACATCACTTCTGGGGGAAAAAAGTGCCTGATACATTAGGTAAGCATAATGTCTCACAACTATGAATTGAGATACCTAGTAGATGTTTATGAGTTGAATTTATATTAAGAACTGATGTAATATCAGAGACTAGGAAAGAAAATGCTTAAAATGTGATTTTATCATCAAAGATGACTTTCTATCTATAAGTCATAGTACAGAATCTATCTAAAGAGCATGCTAACTTCTTGCTGAAGTGATAAAGTTGTCCTTTTAAAATTTGACATAAAAATTAAAAAAATTATGAATATTATTAAAATATGAATATTATTAAAACTATGTTATATAATCTTGTTACTCTTCTCAAGAAAACTCTATCCTGAACCTTCTATGTGCTATTATGTAGACTATACGACGAAGACTCTCTGTGGACTAGATCTAATGAATGATCACTTATAATCATTAACACATATGTACAAAAGCATGGCATACGGGTGACGTGAGCCTGGACTCCATTCTACACAAAGGCAACAAAAATACGTTTCAATCATTCTCATGAAGATTCAAATTGCTAACATACCACTTCAAATTTGAAGTTAATAAAGAATGTCGGGGGCTGGCACAGTGGTGCAAGCGGTTGAGTGGGCACGCTCCGCTTAGGCGGCCCGAGGTTCACGGGCCCGGATCCTGGGCGCGCACCGACCCACCGCTTGTCACACCATGCTGTGCCAGCGTCCCATATAAAGTAGAGGAAGATGGGCATGGATCTCATGTCAGGGCCAATCTTCCTCGGCAAAAAAAAAAAAAAAAAAGAGGAGGATTGGCATCGGATGTTAGCTTGGGGCTGATCTTCCTCACAAAAAAAAAAAGAATGTCATAGAAGAAGATAATGACAAGTACAATGTTATAGCCATGCCTATTTTGTCTTTTGCCTTGCATAAAATAAGCTCAAAGTGGTAAATGTATTTTCAATTGTATGATATAATTTTAGCACAAACAGAATATTCTGTATAATATGAAAGCTGCAAAGTCTAGTGTTTAAGCCTTAGGAAAATCGAGAGTTCAAAAATGTCTTCAATGAAAATGGAATAATCAGCTATGACTATTAAATACATCACTTATTTTACTGATTGACTATTTTTGCTGGCATAGGGAAATCTGACTGAGAATGGAAAGAATCTTAATTTTACTGCCTTATTAATGTTGAATATTTTGTCAGACGAATTTGAAGTTAGTGATTAAGTTCACATGACATTGCCAAAGAAGAGGTTTTGTTTGTGGACAGATTAATGCAAACAGGGCCAGTGGTCCACTCACCCTTCACTCAACAATGGAGATTGAGTGGGACGTTTAACCTGTTCCAACTGAGTTCACCTCTTCGTGTTGTCCAAAACTGTATGGTTTCCCCTTAAGGCTGAGGCTGTTATATAAAAAAAGAAACTATTTATTGTTATTATTATTTTGTTTCAGCTCAACCTCTAAGAGATGACTTTCCTAGACTCCAGCGGAATAAGAATGAACCTCAAGAATCTGAGTACTTTAACTGCAAATTACAAATCACGTAATAATTATGACAACAAAAGAGAAATAACACATTCCAAGTGTCATGCTTTTTAGATAATAATCAATTTTAATATTAAAAAAATCTTTTGAGGGGGGCTGGCCTGGTGGCATAGTGGTTAAGTTCACGCACTCTGCTCCAGTGGCCCAGGGTTAGCAGATTTGGATCCTGGGTGTGGACCTACACACCACTCATCAAGCCACGATGTGGCAGCATCCCAAATACAAAATAGAGGAAGATTGGCACGGCTGTTAGCTCAGGGCCAATCTTCCTCAACAACAACAACAAAAAACTCTTTTTATTGTAATGATTGATTACTTTGAGTTGTTTTTTGACTTTGTGTTCAATTTTTTAATTGTTACCTCTTTTAATAAATAACTTGTGTTTGTTTCGGTATTTATCTCATTTACTTATGCTGTGCAAATACTTACACAGTTTTGTTTTCCAAAGGGGTTAGTAAGACCTCAGTGTTTGATATCCTTCTTGGATTTATTGCATATATTTTAACTCTATGTTATGTTCCAGAACTCATCTTCTGACTGCTCAAATACCACCATTAACTGCTCATTGAAAGTTGGCTCTAAGATCACTTGTTCTAATATTACTTATGACTAAACAGAAAAAAATGCTGAAAGAGACTTCAAACAATTCTTGTCTGTCCTCCACTTTTGATGATTAACTGTGCCCAAAACAACACACAGAGGTCATTAGCAAACTGGGCCTGAAAAATGGTAATAGATATATATTTTTCTACTTGTCCATATTAATTAATGTAGACATTTCCTCCAAGTAATATTCCTTTAAAGAATCTTTTTGTGACTCAAAAGTAGCTTTACATAATATTATTAAATTGCTGATTATCTATTTGGTAACAGGCAATCTACTTTCACAATTTCTTGACAACAGTACTTCTCTGAATTTAAAATTCTCCATATAGTTGTAAATGACTAGCTTGTATCAAACCAACTTTCACCAAGAATAACTATAAAAATCACATTTAAGAAAAGAAAAAGAAAACACCTTACTTATTGGAGGCATTGGAGAGTATCTAGGGCATCCAGCAATTGATAGGACAATATCCTAATAAAAGGAATACACAATATGAGCCCAACTTTCCACAAAATTTCCCCTTGAGGTATTTTCCATTGCTAAGTGGCAGAAGGCAGAGAGACTAAGCAGAAAGCAAAAACTCAGGACTCTTGACAGTCTTACAGGGCTAAAGAGACAAGATAATATGAAGTACAGGTATAACCAACCAGTCAGAATTGGAGGGACCAAGATCCTCAAGAAATAGGAGACACAGAGAAGTGTGTCTGATTTTCTAAGTTGCTATTCACCGTAAGGCGTTTGTCCGTTTCTAAGCTGTTGTGGACTGAGAGACCAAGACGACAAGAAGACAGCTGACACTCAGAAGGTAAAAACTGAAGCAGATGTTTTGTCAGGTTCAATGTGCTGGGAAAACAAAATTGGGAATTTAGGGTCTGTCAAGAAGAAAGGGGCCCGGTAATTGCTCTAGTATTTCATTTGACACCTTTGAAAAGTTATGCTCTATGAAAAAAAAGAGCAAGTCAGAAATAGACCATACCTCAAAGAGACTAAAACCCACCTTCCTATCATCTTAAAACCCTGATTGGATCAAAATGATTTGTTTATGCTCTGACTGTCATTTAGGGAAAAAAAAAAAAAGTAAAATCTCTCTGAAAGAAGATAAAATTATCAGAGAAGAGTTTTTGTAATTTTTTATTCAAAATGACTGGAATCCAATAAAAAAATTTCAAGGCATATTAGGGTCAAGGAAGAAATGACCACAAACCAAAGAATAAAGAAATAATAGATACAGACCCACAGCCAAGTATTTTACCAGCCTACTCAGTCTAAAATATCTCTGATTATTATGTTCATGAAAACACTTGATATGACAGAAAATTTTGTCAGAGAAGTGAAATCTTTAAAAATAATTGAATGGAAAATACAGTAATTGACATTAAGAACTCAATATATAAGTTTAAATATAGATTAGACACAACGAAAGAAAGGATAAGTGAACTTGAAGAAAAGAAAGTAGAAAATATCTTTACTGAGACATGGAGAGAAATAAAAGGAAGGACAATACAGAAATGATTGTAAGAGGTCATGGTGAAAAGCATTAATATACACTTAATTTGAATCCCAGAAGAAGAGAGGAAGAGTAGACAAAGGAATATTTAAAATGGTTCTAGTTGACAGTCTTCCAAAACTGATGAGAGATATAGAATCTACAGGATCAAGAAGCTCTAGGAACCAAAAATAGCTAGGTATATCCTAATGAAACTGCTGAATAACAAAGATAAATTATACTAAAGACAGTCAAAGACAAAAAAGATTCATTATCATCAAACGGTTAACATTGGAACTGAGAACCGACCTTCGAGAATAGTAAGTTTGCAAGTCAGAAAACAATAGTATGACAACTTTATTGTGCTCACAGGAAACAACTGCCAACATAGAATTCTGTAACCAGTAGAATATTCTTTAAAAATGAAGGGGAAATAAAAATATTTCAGGCAAACAAAAATAAGATTTCATAGCCAGCAGATGTGCACTATGTGAAATACTAAAGGAGTTTTACCGAGTTTTTCAGAGATAAGGAAAGTAATCCCAGATAAAAATATAAGAATTGAAGAAGAAATGAAGAACAATGAAAAAGATAAACAGATGGCTAAATGTAAATGAATATTGATCGTAAAAACCATAATAATATCATCTGTCAATTTAAAATATATATAGAATTAAAAACACAATAATAATGACAATAATAATGTGAAAGACAGGAGGGGGGTAAAATAAAATGCTGAAGACCCTTGTGTATTCTATTTCATTTATTTATGCTCTGATTGTTATCATCTTCTTCCTTTTCCGTATGTGAGTTCAATTAGCTTTTCTTTTTCTAGTGTGTTGAGGTGAGCTCTGTGGTCATTGATTTGAGACCTTTCTTCTTTCTAATAAAAGCATTTGGTGCTATAAATTTCCCTTTAAATTTGTTTTGGGTGTATCCCAGAGATTTGTATATATTGTGTTTTCATATTCATGTAGTGCAAAATACATTCTAATTTCTGCTTTGATTTCTTTTTTTACCCATTAGTTATTTAAAAGTCTCCTATTTTGTTTCTAAATTTTTTTGGAAACTGTGGGGTTTATCAAAGTTAAGCATTTGGACATCCTAGTTTCTGAATAAGAATGCTGTAGACTTGTTTGTCTTAGATGTATGCATTCAACACATGATACATGATAGAGATAGATAGATAGATAGATAGATAGATAGATAGATAGGGAGTTGATTCTCATTATTTGCAATAGTTATGGTCTATAAAGTTGCCTCAAACAATGAATTAGTGAATACTGAATCATTGCTCCAAGGGGAAATACAGGGTTAAGATTTTGTGAGCCTTTGGTCACAACCTTTTTGTCAAACAATCAATGCAAACATGGTTTAATGTGTGTTTCTGTTTAAAGTCACCTTACTTAATATATATTTTTGATTCATTAACATTAAACTCACAGCCAACAATGCTATAAGTCCCTTACAAAGCTTGTCTAACATTCACATCTTTCCATAAGACACATCACAGCTTTCTTGCGCTTAGAAACACTAGACAGAGCTACCCTACTATGTTTGGGAGCATTTTAAATAGTGAAATAACCAACAAAAAGCACAAAAATGTGAAAAACATACTAAACAGACTTTGAAAAGGACACTTGTTTACAGCCTGAGAGCTGAAATAAGAAGGGAGGTCATAGTCTTATTGCACCTTAGCATGTCCACGGTGACTGGGAAAGTGCTGCAGGTATTAATTGGGATTACGAATAAATTTTAGCGAGTAGGCAAATTTGCAAATACTGAATCTGAATAATAAGGATCAGCTGTATATACCTTGGCAGTGTCATTAAATTGAGCCTTGAGAAACACGTATGGTTCAAACTTGGAGGCGGAGAATATAGGTCCCCTGTGAATTGTGAAACAGTCTATTCCGTCATCAGATACATTGACTGGGCTCTTCCAGGATAGCAGGCACTTTTTCTTGGATGATTTTCTTTGGTTTAGGTTCCAGAATTCTGTATATCTTTGGGGAACTCACCCAGCTAGCTCCTTTCTAGATGTTCTAGTCAACCTCTAACAATTTTTCACTCCTAAAAACAAAAAAGGCATTCCTCTCTTATTCTTTCATAATATGCTTTCATGTCCATTACTCATAAATCATAGCAAAATAGAAATGATTTTTCTTTTCCAGGAGGAAAAGGACGACTTAATCCTCCAACTCTCAGAGGAACTGAGTGACAATACTTCTATTTTAAATGCAAAGAAAAAAAAAATGAAAAAAACCACAGCTGAGTTTCTGTATTTAAACAGGATGAATATTCATATCTTGGAACACAGTTTCCTTAAGTGAAAATTCTGAAAGCATATCTGAGAACAATGCATATATACATAAAACATATAACATTTTCAATTAAGATTTTTGAGTAAGTGGGATATAACTTATAACTACTAAGTCAGATAATAAAATGGCAAAATCCATGAAAATCTGCCTGAATGACTGTACTATACTGGTAATATCATATACAAAAGTTTAGATTCATATCTGGAAAAATAGTTTGTTTCAAGAGCCTTAAACATGGATTTCGTGTTACAAAATCTTTAATTTGAATTTGCATTGATTTTTTTTTATAATTCCAAATATTACTTCCATTATTTTACTGATGAGGATTGTTTTTGGAAATATCATTTGATCATTTGTAAATCATTTGTATTCCCATATAGTTGCCCAAAATGATTTGACTGGCAAAACATCCTTCAAGTCACATGGTTAGATAACCAAAATTTTCCAGTTTTCTTAAAAGAAAATAGGAACTAATTAGATTAAAATACCAATAAATATTATATCTCCTGTTGTATAGGTTTAAATGAAAAAGCTGAGTACAGTTTAAGAAAAATGTTAATGATATGAATAATTACTTTTCCTTGGATCTTATACTGTTTATTTTTTTTAATTATTCAACCTTAGGACGACTCTAGTTTACTTTCAGATTTGGCCTATGGAAGTATTACAATGTGCAGGACTAGCTCAACGTATATTCTTTCCCTTTTAAATTGAGTGACATTAAATTCATAATGTATAGACAAATTCCAGGCTTAGCAGACATTGATTAATCTGTCAATACTTATCTTTCTTTTTTGGAGCATCCGACAAAATTAAGTTAGTAAAGCTTGCTGACAGGATGCTAAAATGCATATTGAAGAGGAGGAGCTGTATCCTCTTAAAGCAGGTTTTAGCACGGGCATTAGTAGATTATCAAGTATAAACTGCACATCCCTGCATATCATATATTATTCTTCAAGATATCTTTGGGAATTTATAACTATAATTTTTTTGATCTCTTGACGTGCAAAAATACTATCTGTGTTCCCAATTGTTTTCTCCATATATCCAATGTTTTGTTAATAAAGAAAATGCGTGAATATAAAAGGAAATCAAGCATTTCACCAAGAAGTAAAATCCTGCATTTTACATTTAAGAAATATACATTGTCCTTTATTATTTAGTATATCATAAGGAAGAATCATTTTACTCTCACAGTTTACAAATAACACTCATAAGAGAATGACTGATAAATCAGAAACATTCCTGGCAATGACTGTTGCAATTCTTCAGCAAACAACAGACAGGCATATAGATTTGTCAAATGAAATGCTAAACCACCGTTTTCAACTGTGAGGTAGTGTTCTTAGAAAGCCATTGTGACAAAGTGGCTTTTTTTATTTGTTTTTAAATGAGTTTTAGGCCATTTAATTAGTTTAATTCTCCCTCTCTAATGTATGAGAGAAAGCTCTCTTAGATTTGCTTTTATAACTTTTATATTTTACATATTGTAAAATAAATCCACATTTACTGCAGAACACTTTTGAAAATATGCATAAGAAAATGAAGCAAACTAAAGTCTTCTAAAATGCTGCTACCCGAAAATAAATAATCCTTCTTAAAATTAGGAGTATACAATTCCATATACACACACATAAAAAAAAATATGTACACACACACACGCAGAGAAAGAGGCAGACAGAGAGAGACAGAGAGAAACAGGGAGAGAAGGACACATTTATTACCCACAGTTTTCTTTTTTGTAACTACATCGAGGGACTATGTTATAGTTTATTAATAAAATCCCACAATTTTATAAATTTGTAAAATTTATTTAAAAATTTATAAGATTTAGAAAATCCCAACAATTTATTGTTGAATAGCTGTTTTCAATATTTTGCTATTGTCAATAGTGCACCAATGTAAATTCTTGTGGCTAACACTTTGGTTACTACAGTCTGTGATTACTTCTCTAGGATTAATTTCCAGTAGTAAAGTGTAGATCATAAAACAAAACATCTTTTAACCGTTTTTGATATGTTGATACATATTGTCAAATACATCAACTGATACATATTTCCAAGTTGCTGTCACAGCAAATTGCACTGTCACCAGCAGTAAATGAGACTTTCCTTTTCCACAAAACTTCTAAATGTTTGATATTAGCATTAAAATATTTTCAAAAATATTTTAATTAGCTTTGATTTAAGCGAACAAGAGGTTAAACATTTGTTTATTATATTAAATTTTTTTAAATGGTCTAATAATATTCTTATACATCATTATACATTTTCTACTGGAGTTTTCATCTATTTCCTATAGATTTGTACAAAGTCTCTTATTAAAAAGATATTGGCTTTTTATCCATTATGTTTCTGCAATTTTTCCTAGCCAAAAATTCACCTTTCATATTATGTAAACTATTTTATAATCTAGGAAAAAATACATACATATACACACCCAATAATCATTTCTCTCTCTCACTTTTTTTTTTTTTTTTGGTGAGGAAGATCAGCCCAGAGCTAACATCCATGCCTATCTTCCTTTACTTTATATGGGACGCTGTGACAGCGTGGCTTGACAGGCGCTGTGTTGGTCCAGGCCGGGGATCCGAACCTGTGAACCCCAGGTTGCCGAAGTGGAGCATGCGCACTTAATTGCTCCACCACCAGGCGAGCCCCTATATTCGAATTTTTAAATTTAGCTTCATAGGTTTATATACCAGGCTGCATATTCCTTTTCATATTCTCTTTCTTGGCACTGTACTTTCTTTTATATTTAACCACTTAAATAGTAAGAAGAAGATAAAAACATTATTTGTGCTCCTATGTTCATTGTAGCATTATTCACAATAGACAAAACATGGAAGCAATGTTAATGTTTATTGAAGGAAATTCTGCCATTTGCAGCAACATGGACGAACCTGGAGGTCATTATATTAAGTGAAATAAACCAGTCCAGAAGGACAAATACGCATGATACCACTTACAGGAGAAATCTGAAATAGTCGAACTCATAGAACCAGCGAGTAGAAGGGTGGTTACCAGGGGATGGGGGGAAGAGGATATGGGAAGATATTAGTAGGAGAGCACAAAGTTTCAAGTACACAAGATGAATAAGACCTAGAAATCTAGTGTACAGGATAGTATCTATAGTTAATAATATATGGTATACTTAAAAACTTGCTGAAGGGGTAGATCTAATGTCAAGTGTTCTTATCACAAAAAAATAATAGTAATGAATGATTAAAGAGGGCAGTAGGAAACTTTTGGAGCTGATGGATATGTTTACCACATAGATTGTGGCGATGATTTCACAGGTGTATACTTACCTGCAAACTCATCGATTCGTATGTATTAAATATATATAGCTTTTTGTATGTCAATCACGTTTCAATAAAGTGGTTGTAAGAAGAGAGTTTTTCAACCTCATTTTATTACCGGATAAGGTCACTGCTGTGTCAGATAATTAAGATTAGTAGAGAACAAGTCTAAAAAGTTAGACTAATTGGCTCTGTGTTTCCACTACGTCTCATATCACAGACACATTATTTACTTTAAAAAATTCAAGTCAGTCCCACAATTTCCCCCACCTCGTGAGTATCCCTCCGCGTCTCTCTCTGACTTTCGTTGCTCTCAGGAGATGTTTCTCGCTTGAGGGCTCCAAAGACACGCCCTGATAAGCTGTGTGCCCTGGTGTCTTCTTGGCACTTCTGACCCTGATTGACCCTGTCTAGCTCAGGGAAGTGGCAGTACACTGCTTTAGTCTCACTCTTCTCATTGCTTCCTTTGTGGAAAAAGAAAAAACAGATTATGGCCCTCTTGATAAAAGCTGAGCTAGTGTCTGTGTGGGCAAAATACAAACACTAGAGGGAAATGTCTCTTCACACATTTTCAGGTTTTTCTTCTTCCTCCAGTGTCATGTGCTTAACTGCATCAATTTTTCTCTCCAGCACGTAGCAGCATCCTGCTCTTTGTGTTCATTGCATCCTCATAGATATTTATATATGAATTTCCAGGAAATTTTATTTGGGGCATGAAGAAAGGAATCTGATAAAAAAATGGGCTGCTGCTTCATAACATTAATAAACTCAAATGAGTGCAAATTGCATGTTAAATAACACACATTTTAGTTATTTTATCTACTTTTGAAATTGTTAGTTCCCTGATCTGACAGTTCTTATTGAACAACTTTGCTTATTGCAAAATACACTAGGAGAATTGTGTGGTTTAAAAATGACTCATCTTTTAAATACTTGATTTACATGTCTTCACAATTCTTTTTATTGATCAATTGCCAAATTTAAGAGAAGTTTCAAAGTGAAATAAGCTTAGGGAGTCTGAGTTGGTCAAGGGAGAGGCACAATAGACAGCCAGCATCACGGGAGTTGCAGGAATATTCGGTCTGTCTTCCTGTCTTTCCTGGTTCTTCCTTTTCCCCATCTGGGACATTCTCTCACCATCCTTCTAATCCTGACCCCCGAATCCACCTTGCTCCGGGTCTCAGCGCACTCCAGGCGGCAGGATTCTACGGATTCTGCTGTTCAGCTGATGCTCATCTTTGTTTTCTTTGCCTTGGGGTGACTCGATTGCCCTTTCAGACTCGAGCTCATTGGCGACTAAGTGCTTTCCTGAAATTCAGGTCCTGATTAACCAGCTTCCTAATGCCTGAGTGGAGTGGCCGCTCGTGGCTACCTGGCAACGACAGTGTCAGGGTTTCTGGTTTGGCGTCCTCATCCTCATAGACTGAGTTATGTCACTTTCACTGTGTGATATTCCAAAGATTCCAAAGCTTCACTTACACACGCACATACACACACACACAAACACACACACACACACACACACACACACACACACACACACACAATGACTCCTATTTAACTCAAACTCTTATTCGGTACTTTCCCTTCATGATATCTGTGAATTAATATCTGTTTCTTTAGTTGTCTTAAAGGATAGAGCCAAACTCTCTCTCTCAGAATTATTCTGTTTGTAACTTAAATTCCTTTGATATTCTTTAATTAAGTTAATTTGAAAAGTGTGAGAAATGGAAGAAATGTAAACTCATCTCATTCATATGTAAATTAAATTTCAGGAAAATATTATCACTATACCTAAGACCTGGCAATAATAATTGAAAAGAGAATCACCCTTAGTTTGTCTGAAAAAAGAGGGGAAAAAAATCACCACAAGCCTCAAGTTATTCCTGTCATCTAAATTAAAGTCTGTATGATGTTTTAAAACCTGAAAATATTAATAATATTCAATTCTTATCAAAATAAACGTAGAATAGTCCTTAATTCAATTGACATTTTTCTTCTAGAAGTTGGTTCTTTAATGATTTGGGAAACTTCCACCTGCATATTCAATTCATTTCTAAGATGTCTTCGTTTTATCAAAAAGAGTATATAATTAATTGTATTGACTTAATAGCATATCTCATTAGTTATACATTTTGACTTTTCCTCTCTTAAAGGCAATATTAGCTACATTTTGACTACATATTTCTTCTCTTTTAATGTGTATAATGCAAAGGCTTTTTACTAATAAATAATTAACATTATGGAATCCTAGCTTATAATAATTGTCTTCATCTACAATGTGAGCTACTGTGCATTCTTCAACAGGGCACATGGGGCAAAGGGGGACATGTCAGTAGTTGCTCCATTGCCAAAAATGTTCTTAACATACAATGGGTGAATCATTCTCTCTCCCTGTCTCTCACGATATCTTACCCTGATTTACTTTGTTTTTGGCTTGTTTTTACATAGTACTTAAAACCCTTTATCCTAGTATGTGCTTTATTTATTTGTATTTATTTCTATTTACTACTTTTCCGGCTATAATTTTCTGGGAGCCAAGGCAAAATTAAGGAAATTGTTTAAACAGTTTAAGTCACCTTTTAACCCAAATTATATTAATTTTATCATCAATAAAATTATAGAAATATCAACAATTTTATAACATCAGAACAGCTAAGAATGAGAGAATAGATGGGAGAGTAAACTTTGAGTAAATTGATACAAAAGGCCACTCAACATCAGCAAAACAAATTAGACTAGGAAAATTAAATAGATGAATCAATTTAGAAAAATATTAACGGAAGGCAGATAGGCAGAGATTAGCTTGTCTTATAAAATATGTATTTTAGAAAAAAAGATTATGATGAGCACAATGTATTAGACATATCCCACTTGACTGCCCCACAATATTCATGATGATCTCAAATGATCTCTCTCTCTCTTTTTTCCCCCTGCATAGCAAATGTTTGCAACCCAGAGGAAACCATTCTTTTGCTGAGGCCCATTATAGAGATGAACAGATGAGTGTCTGATTCCAATATAAGAATTATATTCAAGGAAGTTTTATTCATTTCCTGGTGTTCAGAGTTGCAGCAAATGAGCATGCCTGGGTCTGAGTGCTCAAAAACAGTAAAAATCTTGATAGAATTCTGTATCACAGAATATTAACAATGTAGAAAACTACATTATTTATGGTGGAAGTTTAAGGTACTTATATGTGTCTTATTTGTTAGACATCAACATTCTGTTTGCTGTCTCTAAATAATTTGGAAATCTTAAAAATAGTCAACACAAAGACTGTATCCAAGGAACTTGTTTATCTAGTGTTCACAGTTGGATGTCAGGAATAATTCTGGACATACCTGCTTCAAGGGGACAGAAACAAGCAAATATCTGATAGAAATATGTAACCTACTACTTTGTCAAGTAGGTAAATCTTTCTATTTATCTATATATGTATAGACCTACCTATTTATACAATTATATACTGTTTATCATAAAATAAGTATATACATATGATATTATATATAATCTTTTCTTGTAGATAGTCATATTGTTTAAGGAGGAAGATATATATTTTTTAATATTTTTTGCTTCATCCAAATAACTTGGAAATATATTAATGTATAATTAAAAATCAATATAAATACCTACTATTAAAATGCTATGATTATGATTACTACTTAATTTACTATTAAAATTATGATTTGAATTAAAAGTTTGCTTCATTATAATGGAGACACATGCATATCATATTTCATACTTTGCTTTTGTTGCTGAGAAGTTCAGAGTTAGACTTGATGTTTAATCATTACTCTTAGAGGTTGATCTATTCGCTTGTTCTGCATCATTGATTCTAAACAGTCAGGGAAAGACAAGCCTCCCATAGGAAGGTGTATTAGAGTCTCTGAGTTCATAAAATGTTTCATCATATTATTCCATCGGGTTATAAAAATGTTGAGAAAACTACACATTTTATTTTATTATCTGCAAATTTAATAGCCTTACTATGTACATGGGTTTTATTGACATCTCAAATTCTTTTCAGAAGAACATTTTATATTATATACTCTTTACTCCAATAAGTATACATTTTCCCCTTGAAAAGCTCTATGTAATTGAAAAATAACATAATTTAAAAAATAGAGCATGGTTAGCCTCAACAAATATTTATCGAACGCTATAACATATGATATGCTGTAGATAGAAACATGAATGACCTGATTTTTTTCTCCTGGTAAATCTTGGTGGGGAGATGACTATTTGAAGGGGTCATTTCAGTACAGTGTTGTACGTGAAAAATAGTGTCTGCAGAGATGTTAAAGCTGATGGATTCGGGAGCTAAACTAACGGAATTTGGATTCTCAGCTTTGCAACTGAGTAGCTGTGTGGTCTTTGCCAAGTTGATTAACTTTTCTGTGTTTTTATTTCATTATACACAAAGGGATAATAATATTAACTACTCACATGGTTATTGTCTGGATTACATAATTAATGTATGTGCCATGCTTAGCCCAGAGCTAGAATTAAATTGTTAACCAAATATAATTTATCATTGTGACTAGTGGAGCCTAGATTGGTGAGGAAGGTTAGGGATGACTTCCTGGAAAGTTCTCTTGCAGAGATTCTGGCTCTTGAAGGCTGAATAAAAACTCTCTAAAGGATGAAAGGGGTTGTAGAGAAGCCCAGGAATAAAGAAGGGTGAGCAGTTGACAAAGACAGATGGATGTGACGTCATAATCTTGAAATGCCATCGGTTTGATATGACTGAATCATAAAGTGCAAGTGGGGAGTGGTAGAAGAGCGCTAAAGAGAGAAGCAGGAACTTGATCATGAAAAGAATCATACGTCCCTCAAAGGAGATTTGACTTTACCTTGCAAGCAATGGATATAAATTAAAAGTATTTTTAAAAAATGAGTGAATTGGTGAGCTTGGATTTTGCATAGGTCTTTCTGATGCAATAGGTTGAGAGATATAAGAAGGGAGGCAGAAAACAGCTTATGAGGTTCTTGAACATAGCCCTGGATAATATAGATTACATTGTTCTACAGTCATAAAGATTAATTTACAGGACCACTGTTTTTGAAATAATCTACTTATTTTCCATTTTAAATTTCAGTGAAAACAAAACACACTAACCACAGGGGAACTAATTCTCATGGGAATAACATAAATGGGAGAGAAAAGTCAGCATTGTTGCTAATAATATTTCCCAGAAAAAAAGTTGACTGCATATTGTATAACCATTACAATGATTTCTATATGTTTTTTGTAGAAAGTTTGTAAACATCTTACGTGATTATTATACATAAAGAGGCAAAATTAGTAACATAATTTCTTCCCTTTTCTACCTTATAATAAGAGTAGTAGTAATAGTAGCGGCAGTTGTAGTCGTCTTATAACTTATTGAATTAAAATAATAAAAAGCATTTAGGTTCATGCTTGTTCATTTGAGTAAGCTCCTGCATCAAGAATTATTTTCCTTTCTACTGTTTACATCATCCTTTGCATATTGATTGCTATAATATTATTAATGTTTGAATTTTTCAATATAAGCCTACTGTTGTTTAATAGGAAATACCGGTGTTCTTTCTCTCGCGCATAATCTATGATCCTTATTAAAGTCACTATGCGTATGTACATTGGGGAATCTAGAATGAGACACGCAAGAAGCGCCGGCACTTCTGCAGAGCGTGCACTAAGTTCCCCACACTGTGGTGTGATCCACACGACTCCTTGCTGAGGCAGAAAGAGGGTGCTCTCTGTTTTGCATTTCAGGAAATTGTGACTCAGGCTGTGTATTGACTTGCCCAAGCAACAGCCTGAAATTTATATCCAGGCTTTTTGACTTCCTAGCCAATGTTTATTTTCTTTTGTAGTATTTCTCTATGTCCTGAAAATAGTAGAAAAAACAATTTGAACTGTAGCCCAAATTCGTACATAGCTTAATTTTAACCCCGTTGCTGCGAATGATAAAATGGTATTTTGGGCATTTAAGAATTTACTCTGAGCCAAGAGAGTTAGTGAACCTGTGCCCTGAGTCAGAGAAAAGCAGGTATGAACAGTTACCGAAAAAGCAAAACCCCAGGTATGACCTATGCTTGATTTCTTAGGCACATTATCTAATCTCTCCAATTCTCCCTGAAAACAATTTATCTAGTGAGTTATAACAGTTATCTCACAAGGAAGTTAAGAAGATTAACTCATGAATATGCACAAAAGTCCAAGCGTGGTGGCTGGGAATTTAAGTTCTCAATATGTATTAGGCTTTTTCTCTTTATTAGTCAACTTTATAGATGTTTGATTGAGTTCTGGAAAGAATAGCTCCTTTAGAAATGCTTGGCTTTTGAAGAGGTTGTTCTTCAATGTCAAGTATGGTTTAGGACCAGTAGGGGGCAGCAGAGCGCCAGTCCCAAATCCAAAAATCTGGGCGCCACCTCTCTCAGGTTTTGCAGTGAAGGTGAGACAAGCCCTTGGACTTTCCCGGAGATCCAGACTGGTGAGGAAAGAAGAGAAGAGCTAAAGCTGCGGGGCGTGTGCTCGCACAACTGCAAGCTAAGGTTTGACAAAGCCAAGATCCAAACCGAAGACTGGAAAGCCAACTGAAACAGACACCAGCGTCGGCTAAGCCACACCCAGTTGCACAGTAAGGTCATAAAAATAGTTAATACGGCAGGAATGAAATTGAAATTAATGTGATCAGATTCTCAGTTCTGGGGCAGAAGATTCTCGTGATATTGGAAGAGCTTATCCCTGCTTCTAAAATTGGGCTCCACTTTGCCCTATTGGGGCGTGGCCATTGCATTGTCCACCGTGTCAGGGTCCCTCAAGCCAGCCTGCCTTGTACAGGTTTGGAGTGGAGATTGCTTTTACTAAAGCATTAGCAGTAAAATTGTGAGAGAGGTTGAGAAATCTTCAGGATAAGCATAGACTCCCAGGTTGGTATTTAAGACTTTGCCTTCCCAATACATGAGACACTAGAGATTTTACTGCTGGACGGGAGAATATAATGTTACAACAATTTTAATTTACTCTGTGTCCTTCGTGAGTTCCCAGAATATATGGTCGTTTATTGACATGATAGAGACCTCAATAGTAATACATGCAATGATTCTGAATAGGCCACAGATGTCAACTTAAGCTAAGATGAGGATGTACAAAACATATTTGGGGGACAATGGGTAGAGCAGGGGGCTCTGGTACTTAGGCTGAGCGTGGAATCAGATGTTCTGACTTCATTGAATCAAAGTGCAATATGTCTTTCAGTTCTCTTGATTTAGCAGGACAAAATAGATCATAGAATAAAAATAAGGTAAAAATATAATGACAGAACTCAGCTTTTGCCAAATCATGGTGTTCACACTTTGGAGACACCTTCTTCTAGAAATCAGAGGGATCTTAATTTAATTTCTATAATTTAGTAATCTGCTTTATTAGATCCAATGGTAGGTAATTATAGTGCTTTTTCTTAGTGTGACCACATTTACCTACTTCTAGAAATATCTAAGCTAAATGGATAGATGAATTTCTCTCTTTTAAGGGTCCTAAGCTGTGTTGAAACAGGGCTAAGAATTGCAAATAGTAAGGTTATCTTCAGAAAAATTTTCTATCTCCTTAAACTCTTTCTAAAATATGAAAACATGTTCTTCATTTATGGAAAAATATTTTGCATTACTGCTTTCTTAAATATCCCCTCATGTCCAAGTCAGTGACTTGTTACTCAAGAGCATCTCCCGTACCCCTGCATTAGGTGTTTCACCTCCAGGAAAGATGTTTAAATCTCAGGTCTCAAGCCATTCCACTCCCAGAGTGATGATGACTTGCCGCTTGCTCCCGTCAGTCTCAAATAACTCTGAGGTCCTTCTGCTCTTAGACAGCACTAGAGAGGGGTTATGGGTTGAATTGTGTCCCCCTAAAGTTCATATGTTGAAGTCCTAACTCTCAGTACTTCAGAATGTGACCTTATTTGGGAATAAGTTTGTTGCAGATGTGATTAATGAAGATGAGATCATTTGGCTAGGCTCTAATCCAATATGATTGGTGTTCTTATACAAAGGGAGAGTTTGGACACAGAGACAAACAAGCACACAGGGAGAATTCCATGTGAAGATTGGAGTTATGTTGCCACAGCCAAAGAACACCAGAAGCTAGGAGACAGGCCTGGAATAGATCCTTCCCCAGAGCCTTCAGAGGGAGCATGACCCTGCCGACACCTTGATCTCAGACTTCTAGTTTTCAGAAGTGTTAGAAAATAAATTTCTGTTGTTTGTCACTCAGTCTGTGGTTCTCCGTCATGGCAGCCTTAACAAACTAATATGAGAGGGAAGCACACAGCTCTGCTGAGCACTCTCTCAGTAAAGTGGCCTATTTCTCAGGACAACATTTCCACGAGGACTATCCCTTTTAAGAAATTGTTCTTTGTCACTGAAATGGCACCAGAAGTATAACCTTTCTAGTGTATATAATTTAATTCCCATTTTTTTCTTTGTGCCTCTGAGACAGTATTCAACTCCATTAAGACTCCTTTTAATGTTAAATTCACAAGTTTAATTAATACTTTTGTTTATTATAATTATAAAACATTTAAATAAGGAAATATATACTATCCAGTCAAAAGGAATGGTGTGAAGAATGGATGAAACAATGCATCATCACTCTGACAGATCCTACGGTGGCAAAGTGTCTTATAAGCATCCATAGGTGGCCAACTCTGCTCAACTATTCTAGGAGGAGAGACTCAACGACAGTATTAAATCTACTGAAAGTCCTACAGTTGTGTGTGTAGGGCTTTCAGTAGATTTGTCCTGCTGTATTGATATTTTATAAACCTCTCTTCCACATTTCATTTGGTGACATTAGAGTTGTGCATCACCAAAGTTATGAGACACATGGAAAATATAATCGAATGTCGTTAAGCTAACTGTAAAGAATTGTGAATATGAAAAATGAAGAGAAAGAAAAAATAAGAAGTTCAGTAAAGACTTCAGTTATTTGCAATTTTAGCTGTATTTACATATTCATATAGTGAAATAAAGTATTGAATTATAGAATTTTAACTCTTAACTTGTGAAAGTTAGCATCCTATCTGAAAAGTATGGGCTTTGAATCCTCAGTTTGCAAAGTGAATATGGAAAATGGCTCAGTGCACGCCTCTTTGGTGGAGGAGGAATCACTCTGGATGTGCAGCCCCTCCGGCCCAGACCTGAGCACTTTTTTTGGCTGATCAGTGACCCCATAGCTTATTGAGTTGGCAACCAACAGACCTGAGATGATCAAAATATTTCCTTATTAGATAAGTATCTTTCCAGTATGCAAACGGTTAGAGCTGAAAATAAAATGGCAAAATAAACCAAACCTAAAGAATTCATACTTGGGCGCTAGGGTTAAGAATAGTATATGTAATTGGCATTTTAAATGTTTATCACATTTAAGAGAATTTGACATAGACTATCGAGATTTTATTAGATTAAAATTTACAATTTAAAATGCACAATTGATTTTGGACTTCTGATTTCAGCAGGAAAAATATAAAGGAATTTGGCCACTACTCTAAACTATGTTGGGATAATCAAAATAATTTGAGTAACTATTTTCATAAGTTTAATTTGCTGCATTCTTAAAAACTATTTTTGAGCACTTGGAAAGGTGTTGCTTGTTAAGTCATACATTTGAAGACTATAAAAATAAAGTAGAATTATTAAATTTTGAAGTGGTTTTAAATGTGAATTATAACTGAGTTGTAGATAAAACTTTTCTGAGGGGAGGTTTAGTTTGTTTGAGTTAATCAAAGAAAAAGTGAAGATTGTTGTCTTTTTCATTAGATTAATAAATAGAATAACACTATTTGTACACTGAAATTATGAGGAAAGTAATATTTCCGTATTTGTTTCTGTGACATATTGAATATTAATTTTAAACCTGAGAACTGTAAATAGTACTCTCTAAGAATAAAACAATCAAGAAGATCACTGAATTCATTTGACACTATGCTATAGCCTAAAGTTGTATTACGAAAGAAAAATGTGAAACCTGGCTACTCCAGGCTCGGAGCTCTACCTTCCCAGCAATATCAAATCGTGAAAAACTCTGACGTATGCTGTTGTCAGACTGTCAATTTCTCCCTCTGGAAAAGTTTTGAATATCAAAGCACACCCAGTTCCAGCACCTCATTTCTAGGAGCCTTACAGATCTTGTTTATTTGACTCTAAACGTGGGAACAACTGCTGTTTGAAAAGTCGTACTCTAGGGTCTGATTGCCCTGTGGCAAGATCTCTGTTCTTCATGCTCTCTAAAGTGTAGTTTTGAGGGAGTATTATACAGCTTTCTGACGTGACATTGTCAAATCCACAAGATTATCTCTTCTTGTGGCATAAGAAAGAAATTGTTTTGCTCTTTGGTATAATGTGTATCAAATAGACATTTGACACTCCCACTAAGGGAACAGCGAGAAGTTTATGTCATCAACCTAAATTAGAATTTACAGAGCAGTGAGTTCAGCCACATTTCTGTTACTGTGTTTCTTATTTATTTTATTTTATTTTTTGGTGAGGAAGACTAGCCCTGAGCTAACATCTCTTGCCAATCCTCCTCTTTTTGCTGAGGAAGATTGGCCCTGGGCTAACATCCATGCCCGTCTTCCTCTACTTTATATGTGGGACGCCGCCACAGCATGGCTTGGTAAGCAGTGCAGAGGTCTGCGCCCGGGATCTGAACCCGCAAACCCCGGGCCGCTGAAGTGGAGTGCATGAACTTAACCACTATGCCCCGGCCCCTGTTATTGTGATTCTTAAACTGCCAAAGAAGCCACTTAGGGAGTTTGCAAAATCATCTGCATTGGACTTCTGTGTTATATTTCTGCTTCTTGAATTAACTAATTCTGTGACTGATGGTAAGCTACTTTATCTGTAACTTTTGCTACGTCTGTAAAATGCATCATTTGGATCAGTGATCAACATGGTGTCTTTGTGCACAACTCCTTGTAATTCTTGAAACTCAAGTAAGTTTATGTAACAATTTTAACTTGCTATAGATAGTTTCAAAATTTCATAAGGCGCACATCATATATATAATGATGGGTTTATTTGCTCACTGTGTTGGTTTGCTTGCATTTAATTTTCCTATTTCTGCTGATTGTGACACCTTCTCTTGGCCTGTCTTCTGAGGAAGAGGGAAGCCAAGTTAAGGAGCTTTGGTGTTGGCCATGGAATGGAAAACTCTCTGGCCAAGGATTGGGCATTTGACTCTGGTTCATGAGACATGCTTTTGATCAAATTAATTAGTTAGCCTGGACACATTTTGAAAGAAAATGAAAGTGGTAATAATCACAGTGCATTTATCCAGGTTGCTGAGGGAAATTTCTTTCCTTCTACTTTGTGTTTGCCCAAGGATTATATAAATGCTACTTAATCATAGATTAAAGAATTACAGCAATGGTGCTTTTACAATCAAAGTCATTATTAATACAGTGTGCCAAGTAAAACATTTTTTAGTTTTTTTTTCACATTTTTCTTTCTCAGTGAATTGAGTGCTTGTTTATCTTTGTATCTAACCTTCCGGTACAGTGTCTGGTACAACATGCTCTACACACATTGAATGAATGAATGAATGAACCACCATTTCCTATTTGTTAACTATAGTCACATAACAAATTGCCCCCAAATTTATTGGCTTATGTCAACAATAGAGATTTATTATTTTGGACACTTTGTGTGGGTCACGGATTTGGAATTGGCTTAGCCGGGCAGTTTTAGCTCAGAGTTTCTCATGAGATTACGATCGTGATGTCTGGGTCTCTCCTTAGGACTGCTTGTGTGTGCTCATGTCGTAGATGCTGGCTTTCCCTAGACCAAGTGATCTGAAAGAGATCAGGGTGTAAACTGTGATATCTTTTATGACCTAACCTTGGAAATCACACACCATCATTTCCACGATATCCTGTAGGTTCAACAGGCCGGTCCTATTTAATATGGGAGGGCACCACACAGGCACATGAATACAAGAGACAGAGATTACTGGAACCATCTTGGAGGCTGGCTAATACATATTTACAGACACTTTAGATTTGACAAAAGTTTTCACATTTATTAAGTCATTGTCTCATCTAGTTTAAATCTTTCATGTTAGAATGAGGCAACTGTGACACAAAGAAAATTAGTCACTTCATCATCATTCTTGGGGGTCAAGAAGTATGTTCTCAACAAACTGTAAATACACAGCGAAGTGAAGAATGATGTTAACAAATGTGTATCTATTTAACTTTTCCTAACTGTTCTCCAAACCCCTTGCTGTAAAATCCTATGCATATCCTGATGCAGTGTAGAATGTGAAGCATCTTCATCCATCTGAGATTTGCCTAGTTAAAGCCTGTTCTTTTACAGGAATGAAACAACCTCAGTTAACATCAGTAAGTCCCTTTAGCTTAAGTGCAAGAAGTCAATCACAGGAAAATCACAAAGCATAAAGTAACCCATAAAATAACACTGCCAGGCTGATCTCTTAGAAAACACAAGCAGTGAAAGGGAAACATGCTTTCTGAAAGATGCACAACCTCTCCTGGCAAAACAGAGCCCAAAACAAATGACAGTGCATGTTTATGCTCGAATGGCTATCACCTTAAGAAAATTCAAAGCAATTTTCCATAAACGTAAGGTTATCGCATCCCAGAGTAAGAACGATCACTAAATTGAGGTCAACCTTACAGACAAATATAGCTGGGAGAGAAGAGGAGACCAAACTCTGAACATTTAAGAAAACTATTTAAATTTTCTGTAATTTTGACTTTTGTTTCTTTTAAATTTTGTTTTATTTGGATTTCCTTTTTTTGACTTTTTTTGTTTTTTAATGTGAGCACACATATACCCTTGTTTGGGAATAGTTAGCTAGATGGTCATAGTGACACACTCAATAATTCGTAGTAGTAAATTATTCAAAATGGAGGAAATTATTGTTTTCCCATAAATCACTTCGTTTAGCCACTTCTGGGTGATTTGTGTTTGAAGAAATCTTCCATCACAGATGGAGGGAAGGGAGAAAAGAGCTTTTAGATTTTTTCTCATTTTGTATGCCAGGCACTGTGCAGAACAATCTACTTTTATCATCTCATTTAGTCTCCACAGCAAGCTGGTGAAGGATGATCTGAGATGCAAAGATGAGGACGCTGACAACTAGACATGGTTATTGCT